>NC_135805.1:131753136-131933079 GCF_964213995.1 Mustelus asterias | reverse complement strand
TAGATGCGTGGGGTTAGGTTGATTGGCCCATGTTAAATTGGCCCCTTAGTGTCAGGGGGATTAGCAGGGTAAATGTGTGGGGTTACGGGAATAGTGACCTGGGTGGGACTGTGGTCGGTGCAGACTCCATGGGCCAAAAGGTCTCCTTCTGCACTGTAAGGATTCTATGATTCTATGAAAAGGGCAGCAGCTCTGGAAAGGATGAGTCAGATCATGGGGTCATCACCGTTGTATTCTTTTCTCACCTTCCACTCCGTACCAGCGTGCCGCTGTAATAAGAGAGGCCTCGAACAGGACAGCATCAACAATAGCCAAGTGGCCAAATATTTAGCAAGAGAGAGGAGGGATTGCATTTGACAAATCTGTGGCCAAATGCGACCATGAAATCAGCATCTTCAGGAGGCACATGTTCCCCACAAAAGTGACATTCGCATCACACAAATACCAGGCAATGACCATCACCAATAAGAGACACTCTAACCACCACCCCATGACACTCAATGGTGTTATCATCACTGAATCCCCCACTGTCAACATTCTTGGGGTTACCACTGACCAGAAACTCAACTGGACCTCGCCACATAAACACAGTGACTACAAGAGCAGGTTAGAGGCTGGGAATATTGTGGCGAGTAACTCACCTCCTGATTCCTCAAAGCCTATCCACTATCTACAAGGCACAAGTCAGGAGTGTGATGGAATACTCCCCACTTGCCTGGATGGGTGCAGCTCCAACAACACTCAAAAAGCTCAACACCATCCAGGCAAAGCAGCCTGTTTGATTGGTACCACATTTACAAACATCCACTCCCTCCACCACCGACGCTCAGTAGCAGCAGTGTGTACTATCTACAAGATTCACTGCAGCAATTCACCAAAGATCCTTCAACAGCACCTTCCAAACCCACGATCACTTCCATCTAGAAGGACAAGGGCAGCAGATACATGGGAACACCACCACCAGCAAGTTCCCCTCCAAGCCACTCACCATCCTGACTTGGAAATATGTCACAGTTAGCACTGCTGCTTCACAGCTCCAGGGACCTGGGTTCGATTCCCGGCTTGGGTCACTGTCTGTGTGGAGTTTGCACATTCTCCTCGTGTCTGCGTGGATTTCCTCCGGGTGCTCCGGTTTCCTCCCACAGTCCAAAGATGTGCGGGTTAGGTTGATTGGCCATTCTAAATTGCCCTTAGTGTCCTGAGATGTGTAGGTTAGAGGGATTAGTGGGTAAATATGTAGGGATATGGGGCTAGGGCCTGGGTGGGATTGTAGTCGGTGCAGACTCGATGGGCCGAATGGCCTCTTTCTGTACCGTAGGGTTTCTATGATTTCTATGAGTTGCTGGGTCAAAATCCTGAAATTCCCTCCCTAATGGCATTGTGGGTCAACTCACAGCACGTGGACTGAAGCATTTCAAGAAGGCAGCTCACCACCACCTTCTCAAGGGCAACTATGGGTGGGTAATAAATCCTGGCCAGCCAGCGGTGCCCATGTCCCGCGAATGAACATATAAAAAATATCAAGGTGAAGAAAAGATGCTGATTCTCTATTTACAATGAGAATTAGAACATTTTGGCTAATGGCCTCTTTCTCGGGAGGTGGTAGCGTCACTGGACTCATAACCCAGGGGCTCAGGGTATTGCTCTGGGTTCAAATCCCACCATGGCAGCAGGGGAATTCGAATTTAATTAATAAAATCAGTAATATGCAGCTGTAGGCTGGAATATTCTGACTGTTCACGCTTTTCGGATCTTCTGGTCCTGCTGATGGTGCACCCCCACTGCAGGTTTCCCAGCGGTAAGGGGTGCAGTCAATGGGAAATCCCACTGACAATGGCGGGACCAGAAGATCCCGCATCTGATGAATGGTGTGCTGCCTCCCACCACGAGAAACAGATGGCGGGGAGGCCAGAGGATCTCCTCATAGTCTCAGTCTGGTCTGGTTTTATGAACATATGAATTAGGAACAGGAGTAGGCCACTTGGCCCCTCGAGCCTGCTCCACCATTCAGTAAGATCATGGCTGATCTGATTGTACCCTCAACCCACATTCCTGCCTACCCTCAACAACCTTTCACCCCCTTTTTAATCAAGAATCTATCTAGCGCTGTCTTAAAAATATTCAAAGTCTCTGCTTCCACTGCCCTTTGAGGAAGAAAGTTTCAGAGACTCACGATCCACTGAGAGAAAACATTTCTCCTCATCTCCTTCTTAAATGAGCGACCCCTTAGGTTTAAACATGACTCTTAGTTCTAGATTCTTCCACAGGAGGAAACATCTGCTCCACATCCACCCTGTCATTACCCCTCAGGGTCTTAAAGGTTTCAATCAAGTTGCCTCTTACTCTTCTAAACTCTAGTGGATACCTAGCCTTCCTATAAGACAACCCACTCATTCTATGTATCAGTCTGGCACATTTACATATTTCCTTAGATAAGGAGACCAACACCATACTCCAGATGTAGTCTCACTGGTGTCCTGTACAACTGAAGCATAATCCTCCTGACACTTGTAGTCAGTTCCCTCCACAATTTATATTCATAGATGTTCTACAAAGTGCTCTGGAGGGATGGGGCATACTGGTTGTGGTGCACTGCAGCTGCACAAGAGATGCACATCTGCTTGTGGCAGCTGAGGGGGTAGAAACAAGTCATGGCAGAGGAGGACAAGGAAACCATGCTGGCATTACAATGAAAAGCAGAAGAGGACTGCCAGTTTCGGCTATAAATGCTCTCTCCTTCAGGCCTAAATTTATGCTCCGATGGATTTTTAAAAAATATAAATATCAACAGGTTCATTCAATTTGAAAGAAACTGTCTCTACTTTCTCAAGAGGCTATGGAAATTTGGCATGTCTGCTATGACTCTCACCAATTCTTACAGATGCACCATAGAAAGCATCCTTTCCAGATGTTTCACAGCTTGGTATGGCTGTTGCTCTGACCCAAGACTGCAAGAAACTACAAAGGGTTGTGAATGTAGCCAGTCCATCACGCAAACCAGCCTCCCATCCATTGACTCCGTCTACACTTCCCACTGCCTTGGAAAATCAGCCAGCATAGTCAAGGTCCCCACACAACCCGGACGTAATCTCTTCCACCTTCGGGAAAAAAGTACAAAAGTCTAGGACACGTACCAACCGACTCAAGAACAGCTACTTCCCTGCTGCCGTCAGACTTTTGAATGGACCTACCTCGCACTAAATTGCTGTTTCTCTACACCCTAGCTATGACTGTAACACTATATCCTGCATCCTTTCCTTTCCTTCTCCCCTATGTACTCTATGAACAGTATGCTTTGTCGGTATAGCGCGCAAGAAACAATACTTTTCACTGTATCCCAATACATGTGACAATAATAAATTAAATCAAAAATTAAGGTTATATACTATGACTTTATTGTAAATAATAATAGTGTGGGATGTTTATTATGATGTACAATATGCATTGCAATTAGCGAATACAATATCCAATGTATTGTATTCACTAATGAAAACCGAGAGGAGATCTTACAGAAACATATAAAATTATGAATAGATAAGATAGAAGCAGGGAAGTTGTTTCCACTGGCAGGTGAAACCATAATTAGGGGACATGGCCTCAAAATAAGGGGGAGCAGATTTAGGACTGAATTGAGGAGGAACTTCTTCACCCAAAGGGTTGTGAATCTGTGGAATTCCCTGCCCAGTGAAGCAGTTGAGGCTACCTCATTGAATGTTTTTAAGGCAAGGATAGATACATTTTTGACCAGTAAAGGAATTAAGGGTTATGGTGAGCGGGTGGGTAAGTGGAGCTGAGTCCACAAAAAAGATCAGCCATGATCTTATTGAATGGCGGAGCAGGCTCAAGGGGCCAGATGGCCTACTCCTGCTTCTAGTTCTTACGTTCTTATGTAATGTGATACTATATCGATTTTATTAACTAAAGGAACTTGTATTTATGTATCCCCACAGTATGGGCTGCAAATGTCCCAAAGTGACTGACAGCATTTGACGTGTATTCACTGTTATAATGGAGGTAATGTGGCAACTGATTCATATACAGTAAGGTCCCAGAAAAGGCAAATGATTAAATGACCAGTTAATCTGCTGTTTGAGAAATAAATATTGGCTAAGGCACCAGGAGAAATTCCTGCTTTTCTTTGACTAGTGCCAAGGGATCTGTTTAACATCCAGATGGGGCTTGTTTCATCCGAGAAGCAGCAGCTCCAGCAACACAGCACTCCCTCAGTCCACAGCGAGGAACAAAGCTGGACTCTCACCTCCCAGAGTGGGGTTTGAACCCCACAACCTTCTCCATCAGCGAGGTAGCCAAACTGCTGCTGCTCTGAAGTGAGATCTTGCTGGCAGAAATAGGTGTGCAGACTGCCTGAGAGCTGTGTGCAGTAGCCTTGTTTGTCATGCAGCAAGTTGTTTGTCTGTGCAGAGAGACAGCTGCAGGGCATATTTGCTTCTCTTGCTCCTCGTCGAGATTTTGGCACCAGGCCTCTGTTGGAAGACACGTCCTTATGTCAACCATTGCTCTGTGTAAGCAAACAAGAACAGACTGTCCATATGGGAAATTTACAATCCAACTGGACCTCTGAATCGCTCACACATTTTGCCTCTGCAGTCTGTCTCCCAGCGGACTGAAGCTGACTACTATTACAGTGCAGAGAGTGGAGCAGAATGCACATTACTGCAGCCATTCTGGAGCGACGTTCCAACTCTGCTGGCTTAGATATTTCTTTTGATACCCCCTGGGATCAAAATCGTGTGCCCAAGCGGATGTTATTCTCCTGCAGGTGAGATGCCGGCGTTGGACTGGGGTGGGCACAGTAAGAAGTCTACAATGATCACTTCTGTAGCCTCTCGCTCTGCATGCCATGAACACATAGGTGTAAATGGTCACGAAAGTAACCTGTGGAGTGGATCACCCTCCCCATTCTCAATGATCATTCCAGTAAAATGGAGTAGGTTCTACAATGGACAGGCAATTGACTCTGGCAGGTTACCCTCATGCACATGGTTAATAGTCCAGCCCTCTGTGACTGACTCACTCTGGAATTAGATTCTCTAACTCTGTGAAACCTTGCCAGTACCTGCTCCACATGATAGTCACATTGAATGTCATTGTGAGGCCTTTTGCTCAGAATCCCCATCCTGTCACTCCCGTCCTACCTGCAGCAAGGCAGAATGAGCAAATGGAAAGCCAAGAATTTGATAATCCAGTTACTACTTCCTATTTGTTTCAAAACCATCAGTGCAGGGAAGGTAATGTGATCAGGGGTCAACCCTCCGCTAGTTGGTTGCCATACCTGGGACAAATTAAGATGGTTGCGATTGTTGGAGATCAATCATCTCAGGACATCACTGCAGGAGTCCCTCAGAGGAACTTGGGCCCAACCACCTTCATCAATAACCTTCCCTGCATCTTAAGTTCAGAAATGGAGATGCACACTGTACAATCTCCAGTGCTATTCACAACTTCTCAGATACTGAAGCAGTCCATGTCCAAATGCAGCAAGACCTGGACAATATCCAGCCTTGGGCTGAGAAGTGACAAGTAACATTCACACCACATAAGTGCCAGGAAATGACCATTTCCGTCAAGAGAGGATCTAATCATCACCTCTTGACATTCAATGGCATTACCATCGCTGAATCCCCAACGATCAACATCCTGGTGGTGACCATTGACCAGACATTGAACTGGACTAACAATACAATTACTGTGGCTACCAGAGCAGGTCAAAGGCTAGGAATCCTGTGGGACGCAACTCACCTCCTGACTCCCCAAAGCCTGTCCACCATCTACAAGGCACAGATCAGGAGTGTGATGGAAAACTCTCCACTTGCCCCTATGAGTGTAGCTCCAACAGCACTCAAGAAGCTCGACTCCATCCAAGACAACACAGCCCACTTGATTGCTAACCCTTCCACAAACATTCAATCCCTCCACCACTGATGAACAGTGGCAGCAGTGTGTATCTACAAGATACACTACACCAACTCACCAAAATTCCTTAAGCAGCGCCTTCCAAACCCACAACCACTACCATCCAGAAGGACAAGTACAGCAGATACTGGGGAACACCCCTCCGAGTCACTCACCATCCTGACTTGGAAATATATTGCCGTTCCTTTACTGTCACTGGGTGAGAATCCTGGAACTCCCTCCCTAACAGCACTTTGAGTGTACCTACAACTCAGGGACTGCAGCGGTTCAAGAAGGCACCTCACCTTCTCAAGGGAAATTAGGGATGGGCAATAAATGCTGGTCTAGCCAGCAACACCCACACCCCATAAGTGAGCTTTTAAAAAGATACAGACCTGCAGCATATTTCAGTCCTCCAGCTAGCTTGCCATGTGCACCAAGGACAATTCTTATGTGCTGACAAGGGGGTAAAGTTTTGGACCTGGCCAGGTGGCACGGTAGCACAGTGGTTAGCACTGCTGCCTCACAGCGCCAGAGAGCTGAGTTCAATTCCCGGCTTGGGTCACTGTCTGTGTGGAGTTTGCACATTCTCCCTGTGTCTGCATGGGTTTCCTCCGGGTGCTCTGGTTTCCTCCCACAGCCCAAAGATGTGCGGGTTAGGTGGATTGGCCGTGCTAAAATTGTCCCTTAGTGTCAGGGGGACTAGCTAGGGTAGGTGTATGGGGATAGGGCCTGGGTGGGATTGTGGACGGTGCAGACTCGATGAGCCAAATAGCCTCCTTCTGCACTGGAGAGATTCTATGATTCTGTCGTACCTTTTCTATAAAGGGAAGATGTAATCAAGGCATGAATTTTGTGTGCTGGGCATTTCAGGCAGCGGCACAGCTTTATGATGAGGTCTGGTCAGCTAGGAGGTCTTGTGGTGCAGTGGATAGCACCTTGCCTCTGAACCAGAAGCTCCAAGTTCAGGTCCCACCCGGGACTTGATGGCCAAAAAAGGTACATTCATAACGTGGACCAACAGGTCAATTATCTGCCTGTCTGCCCATGGAAGGTGGTAAGAGTGGGAGAGACTCCTGGACAGCCATGCTTGATGGTACAGTACCCTTAAGATTAGAGCCTCTGGCTTTGGGCTGCTAACCCATTCCAGGAGAAACGAGTTGTGGAAACAGAGGTAAGCGTGTGCTTCATCTGTCTGGAGTGTCATTGGACGCGAGAAGAAGAAAGCTTATCTGATGCGAGGCAGTTTGTCCGAAAACAGTGTGTGTGTGTGTGTGTGTGTATGTGTGCGTGCGTGCGTGTATGTATGTGTGTGTGTGTTTGTACCCGCTGATAGGAGTGCACTGTAATAGTTAGCTGTTCTTCTGCAACCCCATGATTCTTGTTTTCCCTTTTGTTTTTCAGCTCGGTAACAAATATGTTTATCTGCATTACGCTTACAGAAAGTTACTAGGTAATTTCGCAGTCAGTCAAACGCTACTGAAACCTGTAATTTACTTTGATTGTCATCAGATGTAGCTGATGCACACAACATTAGTTCATCTTCAGTCTTCTCTCTAAACTTTGATTCTGTTCTCCAAGCCTGCCACCGTCTTTCAGACTCTATTCTACACTTTCCTGGAGTGTGACCTCTCATTGTACCCACCCCTGCCATCATCCTCCACCCGCACACATGCCCCACCCCAAAGCCTTCCCCCAATGACGGCCTCTCTCTGGACACTAGTAATGTGTCCTTCCATTCTGCAATGCCTTTGTTTTTTTTATTCATTCGTGGGACATGGACATCGCTGGAGCATTTTTTGCCCATCCCTAGTTGCCCTTGGAGGGCCGTTGAGAGTCAACCCCATTGCTGTGGCTCTGGAGTCACATGTAGGCCAGACCAGGTGAGGACGGCAGATTTCCTTCCCTAAAGGACATTAGTGAATGAGGACATTAGGGTTTTTCCGACAATCGGCAATGGTTTCATGGTCATCAGTAGATTCTTAATTCCAGATATTTTTTATTGAATTAAAATTCCACCATCTGCCGTGGCGGGATTCTAACCCGGGTTCCCAGAACATTAGCTGAGTTTCTGGATTAATAGTCTAGCAATAATACCACTAGGCCATCGCTTCGCCCTTGTTATCATCCGCTGTGATTTGCAGTTGCCGCTCCAAAAATATTTCCTTGTGCCTCCTTGTTCTTCAACTGCTCCCCACAGAGTCCTCCACACACAACAAATAACCTGTCTCATAGGCCGCTCCTTTTATCAGTTAGATGACTGTTTGGCTGGTTCAACTGTAGGTCCTCTTATCTTTAAACAAAGTTCTGTAGAAGGGTCAATGGGCTCGAAACATTAACAGTGTTTCTCTCTCCACAGATACTGTCAGACCTGCTGAGTTTCTCCAGCATTTTCTGTTTGTATTTTAGCTTTAAACCCAACGCATTGACCTGAGCTTCTAGAAAGTGGGGTGGCATGGTGGCACAGTGGTTAGCTCTGCTGGTTAGCTCTGGTTTCTTCCCTCAGTCCAAAGATGTGTGGGTTAGGTTGATTGGTCGTGCTAAATTGCCCCTTAGTGTCAGGGGGATTAAAGCGGTAGTAAATACGTGGGATAACGGAGATAGGGCCTGGGTGGGATTGTTGTCGGTGCAGTCCCGATGTGACAAGTGGCCTCCTTCTGCACTGTAGGGATTCTATGGATTCTCTGAAAGTGCACTGAGTGAAGTTATGTCTTCCTGTGGGTTGGTGTACAAGGGCATTAAGTTGAACTCCCATTTAACGCTCTACCTGAGCATGAGGAGTAATTTCACACTATAACGTTAAAATATTCTGCCGTGTCAGAGTGTTGAAATACTTTCCATAAATATAATAAAATGTTACAATTGGTTCAGTAATCTGAAAAAATGGAGTGTTAAAATAGCGTGCATAAACCGTAATAGAATATGAAAACACCTTCCGTCAACTGTAAACATGGAACATTAAAATATCAAGCCAGGATGGAGTAATAAATACCTTCTACAAACCTGGAGACAGCACATACTGTAGAAAGGCATGTAAAATTATTTTGTACAGACTGTAACAGAGAACTTGAAGGTATCCTGGACAAATTGCAATATTCTGCACTCCTGGTCACTGTTTACCTTATTATTCTCATAGAATCCATAGAATCTCTACACTTCAGAAGGAGGCCATTCGGCCTATCGAGTCTGCACCAACCACAATCCCACTCATGCCCATTCCCGTAACCCCACATAACGTAACCCCTGCTAATCCCCCTGACACTAGGGTCAATTTAGCATGGCCAATCAACCTAACCTGCACATCTTTGGACTGTGGGAGGAAACCGGAGCACCGGGAGGAAACCCACATAGACACGGGGAGAATGTGCAAACTTCACACAGACAGTGACCCAAGGCGCTGTGAGGCAGCAGTGTTAACCACTGTGCCACCGTTATCTCACTCCTGATTGGCAATGGAGCGATTGCCCAAATATTCAGCGGCTAAAAATCTGCTGCTGCCAACCGTGGGAGCCCTGCACTTGACTGGCAGGTGGAGCAGTGGGGTAGGCATGGTATCTGAATCACTAGCATGTACGCTGTGTGACCATTTTGCCTGGGATTTCAGTAGCTTTAGTAGTGTATGGCATGATGGCACAGTGGTTAGCACTGCTGCCTCACAACGCCAGGAACCCGGGTTCAATTCCAGTCTCAGTGACTGTGCAAAGTTTGCACGTTCTCCTTGTGTCTGCTTGGATTTTCTTCAGGTGCTCTGGTTTCCTTCCACAGTCCAAAAGATATGTTAGTTAGGTACACTGGCCACGCTAAATTCTCCCTCAGTGTACCCGAACAAGCGCTGGAGTGTGGCGACTAGGGGACTTTCACAGTAACTTCATTGCAGTGTTAATGTAAGCCTACTTGCGACACTAATAAATAAACCTAAACTTTAAGATCTTTCTTGAAAAGGAATTATTGGTGCCCCCTCAATAAAGGGAAGAGTAAAGGGTCCCACACAGTCCATGTTGGCTCCCACTCCTGCCATTCAGGGTAGGCAACTTGACTGCTCTTCAATACATTGACTGGTGAAAAGAGCATCTGTTGTTCATTTGGAGGAGAGCCAGGGAATCCTCCTGGCCATGAAGTCCTGGACCTGACTTTTACTGTGCTGATGGTCTTGTTGAAGCTGGGCTGGACAGAAACCCCAATCTTACAAGGCCTATAGAAAACCGCACACTTACATTTGGGACCCTGATATTTGACCTTTGCACCGACCTGAGAATGCTGGAAGATGCAAGGTGTCAGTCCTCCTGGATATCCGACAACTTCAGCCCAAAACCTATTAATGCCCTGCTAGTCAAATTATAATTGAAGAATTTCAGTTGGACACACACAATCTCTACAGTGCCGAAGGAGGCCATTCGGCCCATTGAGCCTGCACCGACAACAATCTCACCCAGGCCCTATCCCGAAACCCCACATATTTACCCTGCTAATCCCTCTAACATACACATCCCGGGACACTAAGGGGCAATTAAGCATGGCCAATCAACCTAACCCGCACATCTTTGGACCGTGGGAGGAAAGTGGAGCACCTGGAGGAAACCCATGCAGACATGGGGAGAACGTGCAAGCTCCATACAGACAACAACCCAAGCCAGGAATCGAACCCAGATCCCTGGAGCTGTGAGACAACAGTGCTAACCACAGTGCCACCATGCCGCCCCTACTGTGCCACTTCGCAGGAGGCATTCATAACCAATCTTTAATGGATTTGGAGAACATTCCTCATCTGCTGCTTCAGGGAAGATGTCAACACGTTGATAATGGAGATAATAAATTCCTGTATTAAACCAGCTGGTAAAGGTCAGCATTGGGAACAGATGGACCTGAAACTTTGTGTGTTAATACTGACAAGAATTATGTAAGTAAGTAAGGTGGTGGAGAAGTTTCTGTTCTCCTGCAGCCTGAACAGAATAAAATGCACCTTATAAATTAACAGAGAGACAGAATAAACAACAAAAAAACTCTCAGTCTGCGGACAGATAATCCACCCCAGTATATGCATCTAGAGTACATTCTGCATGATCTTGAGGCAAACCTACTAACCTCTAACGAACTCATGGATACTGTCGAGCCTGTTTCACTTCTTGATAGTGCAGTGTTATTTTCATCAAGTTCAGAAACAATGAAGTTCTTTACGGCAGATCGAGGCTCAAAGGGAATGTTCTGTTTGTGTTCTTGCGTTGTGAGATGTTGATCTAAATTAAAACTGATGTGATCCATCACAGACGCGCTTGTATTAAATTCAGGATTAACCTTAAAATGCATTAACCTATCATGTGGCATGCCTTCCATGCTGATATTTAATTTGCTTTCATCCTTAATGATGGGCTGGACATTTGCTGAGCCTCGTGGCATTACAATGTAGTCACTCTCCATCATTCTTTCTTGAGTTTGGGTCAGCTCAGCATCCCCTGCTCTCAGATTGTCGTCAGTGCATAAATAAACTGTCCGCCGCAGTTCACTGTTCTCCTTCTTTAGACACTGCTCCGTTAACTCGTTCATCCCAATCGGAACGTGCATAGTCGGCGGCTGTTGTATCAAAACTTTGGAGATGATATTTCCTGGGAGGGATGCAAAATTCATGCCTTCGGGGTTGATCCCTTTGCCCTCGTCATCGTCATTCAAAGAAATCCTGGACATCGTTCCCGTTATGGTGGCTGCTCGGCAGCTCCCGATATCTTTGTGCAGGACTGTGGGTCAGAGAATCACCAGTTAGAATTAAAACCTCAAAAGGGGCTCTGTTCTCTCTGGGATAGCTTGTCCTTGTAAATTAACGTTCTGACAAACAGTAGCTCATTCTGCTTCCCCAGTGATTTGATATTTTCATAGTCACTGCCTTCTCCAAAAAGACATTAAAATCATTGGTGTTTTATTTCAATCTCATAATAAGAAAATGACAGTGTCATTTGAATGGGGGGACATTTGTTTAAAGTTTAAGTTTATTTATTAGTGTCACAAGTGGGCTTACATTAACACTGCAGTGAAGTTACTGTGAAAATCCCCTAGTTGCCACACTCCAGCGCCTGTTCAGGTACACTGAGGGTGAATTTAGCATGGCCAATGCATCGAACCGGCACGTCTTTCATACTGTGGGGAGGAAACTCACGCAGACACGAGGAAAACATGCAGAGTCCGCACAGACAGTGACTCAAGCCGGGAACTGAACCTGGGTCCCTGGCGCTCTGAGGCAGCAGTGTTAACCATTGTGCCACCATGCTGCTCGACAGTAGTCAGGAGATAGGAATGGCTGGATGGGGAAAGACCAAAGTCCATATAGCTGGCATTCTACCATTCTTGCTGTCACATTATACACTTTAATGTTTTAAATATTGATATTTGGGATGAATTAAGATGAACGCTATCTATTTAAGGCAAACCTCTTATTATATAAACAGCTTAATAGAACGTAGCTACAAGCAAGAAAGGAAAATAGCGAGACAATGACTGAAAGGATGTTGGGCTATCGAGGATGTAAATTAACCTGTTATCAGCACACAACAGTATATTTCTTAATGAAACACTGTGATAAGGCTTGGTTGGCTCAAATAATTAGCGTATGGTACTAAGATCCTCAAGGTTGTGGGTTCATAGAATCATTACCGCACAAAAGGAGGCTATTCTGCCCATCATGCCTGCACTGGCTCTCTGAATGAGCCATTCACCTAGTGCCAGTCACCTGCCTTCTCCTCATAGCTCTGCACATTCTTCCTTCTCTTCCTCCTTTTTGGGATACAGCAGCAGAGCTAGTCTCAGTGAGGGTAACCAAAACATTGCCAGATTACTGCAAGTACATATTTGGCTCCTTAATGTCCTTTAAGGAAGGAAATCTGTTGGCATTATCTGGCCTGGCCTGTATGTGACTGCTGATCCACATAAGGTTGACTCTAAACTCTCATCAGAAAAGGCCGAGCCAGATCCTTACAGAATGGTTAGGGTACAGAAAGAGGCCATTCAGCCTGTCATGTCCATGCTGGCTTTTTGCAGGAGCAACTCATTTAGTCCGATATCCCATATCCCTTGACCCCTTTCCCCCCAAGAGCTATATCTAATTTCTTCTTGAAACCCGCAACGTTTTGGCCTCAACTACTTTCTGTGGTAGTGAATTCCACACATTCACCACTCTCTGGGTGAAGAAATTTCTCCTCACCTCAGTTCTGAAAAGTTTGCCCCTTATCCTCAAACTATGACTCCTAGTTCTGGACTCCCCCACCATTGAGACCATTCTTTCTGAATCTACCCTGCTAGAATTTTATAATTTTCTATGAGATCCCCTCTAACTCTTCTAAACTCATATGAGAGACCTGCCATCCCAGGAATCAAAGAACAAAGAACAAAGAACAGTACAGCACAGGAAACAGGCCCTTCGGCCCTCCAAGCCTGTGCCGCTCCTTGGTCCAACTAGACCAATCGTTTGTATCCCTCCATTCCCAGGCTGCTCATGTGACTATCCAGGTAAGTCTTAAACAATGTCAGCGTGCCTGCCTCCACCAACCTATTTGGCAGCGCATTCCAGGCCCCCACCACCCTCTGTGTAAAAAACGTCCCTCTGATGTCTGAGTTATACTTCGCCCCTCTCAGCTTGAGCCCGTGACCCCTCGTGATCGTCACCTCCGACCTGGGAAAAAGCTTCCCACTGTTCACCCTATCTATACCCTTCATAATCTTGTATACCTCTATTAGATCTCCCCTCATTCTCCGTCTTTCCAAGGAGAACAACCCCAGTCTACCCAATCTCTCCTCATAGCTAAGACCCTCCATACCAGGCAACATCCTGGTAAACCTTCTCTGCACTCTCTCCAATGCCTCCACGTCCTTCTGGTAGTGCGGCGACCAGAACTGGACGCAGTACTCCAAATGTGGCCTAACCAACGTTCTATACAGCTGCATCATCAGACTCCAGCTTTTATACTCTATACCCCGTCCTATAAAGGCAAGCATACCATATGCCTTCTTCACCACCTTCTCCACCTGTGTTGCCACCTTCAAGGATTTGTGGACTTGCACACCTAGGTCCCTCTGTGTTTCTATACTCCTGATGACTCTGCCATTTATTGTATAACTCCTCCCTACATTATTTCTTCCAAAATGCATCACTTCGCATTTATCCGGATTAAATTCCATCTGCCACCTCTCCGCCCAATTTTCCAGCCTATCTATATCCTGCTGTATTGCCCGACAATGCTCTTCGCTATCCGCAATTCCAGCCATCTTCGTGTCATCCGCAAACTTGCTGATTACACCAGTTACACCTTCTTCCAAATCATTTATATATATCACAAATAGCAGAGGCCCCAGTACAGAGCCCTGCGGAACACCACTGGTCACAGACCTCCAGCCGGAAAAAGACCCTTCGACCACTACCCTCTGTCTCCTATGGCCAAGCCAGTTCTCCACCCATCTAGCCACTTCTCCTTGTATCCCATGAGCCTTAACCTTCTTAACCAACCTGCCATGTGGGACTTTGTCAAATGCCTTACTGAAATCCATATAGACGACATCCACGGCCCTTCCTTCATCAACCGTTTTTGTCACTTCCTCAAAAAACTCCACCAAATTTGTAAGGCACGACCTCCCTCTTACAAAACCATGCTGTCTGTCACTAATGAGATTGTTCCGTTCTAAACGCACATACATCCTGTCTCTAAGAATCCTCTCCAACAACTTCCCTACCACGGACGTCAAGCTCACCGGCCTATAATTTCCTGGGTTATCCCTGCTACCCTTCTTAAACAACGGGACCACATTCGCTATCCTCCAATCCTCAGGGACCTCACCCGTGTCCAAAGAAGCGACAAAGATTTCCGTCAGAGGCCCAGCAATTTCACCTCTCGCCTCCCTGAGCAGTCGAGGATAGATGCCATCAGGCCCTGGGGCTTTGTCAGTTTTAATGTTCCCTAAAAAACCTAACACTTCCTCTCTTGTAATGGAGATTTTCTCTAACGGGTCAACACCTCCCTCCGAGACACTCCCGGTTAACACGCCCCTCTCCTTCGTGAATACCGATGCAAAGTATTCATTTAGGATCTCCCCTATTCCCTTGGGTTCTAAGCATAATTCCCCTCCTTTGTCCCTGAGAGGTCCGATTTTCTCCCTGACAACTCTTTTGTTCCTAACGTATGAATAGAATGCCTTAGGATTCTCCTTAATCAGCCTGGTAAACCTTCTCTGCACTGTCTATAGCAAGAACATCCTTTCTCAGATAAGGACACCAAAACCGCACACAATATTCCAAGTGTGGCCTCATCAATGCCCTACACAATTGCAGCATTCCGGTACTCAAATCCTCTCACTGTGAAGTTTTTTGCGATGTTGATCGAAGGATAAATATCGGCTGGGACATCAGGTCTTTCAAAATAGAACCATGGGGTCTTTTACATCTGCCGAGGCAGACAAATGGGGCCTCGCTTTGATGTTCCATCCAAAATGTGGCACCTCTGACAGGCAACAGTCCCTCAGTGCTGCACTCAGTGAGCCTGCACTGATGCACCTTTACAAGTTGGAAGTCCGATTTCTTAAAGTCAAATAGAATCTACCTCTGCTGATGAGGAACCTCCTGCTAAGCTGCGTCACTCCCCGAGGGAGAGGAAGTCCCATGACAGAATGACTTCATAATAGATTGTGTTAAAGAAATACTTTATGGTGTTATGTTGTAAATAGTTTAACTTGAGTTGGTCTGAGTTAATAATGGACTTAAAGGGGGAGGGATGTAGTAGTGAGCCCCTTTAAGGGACGCGGTTGCAGAGAGTCACGTGGCCCATTTCGGCCAGTTGGCCTGAAGCAAGCGAATCCTGGGGCTGAGTGCTGGCTCTCCCAGACAGTCTGGAGACTGGAGTCGAAGTAATCGGTAGCATCACTCTCTGTATATAGACATTCTTGTTAATAAATAGTTCTTTAGTTATTCCGTTGGTGGTTCCCACTCTTTCCAAGATATGTCAATCACACTCCGGAATTGTGCCTTGTAGGTGGAGTCAAGCTTTGGGGAGTCAGGGGGTGAGTTAGACACCACATTCCCAGCCTCTCACCTGCTCTTGTTGCCATAACATCTATATAGCTGGTGCTGTTCAGTTTCTGGTCAATGGCATCCCAGTGGTGGGGAATTCAGTGATGGTAATGGCATTATGAATCAAGAAGAGATGGTTAAATCATTGCCTGGCCCTTGTGAGGTGTGAATGTTATTTGCCACTTCACCCAAATGTGGATATTTTACAGATCTTGGTGCATTTGGGCATGGACTACTTTTTAAATAGTTGAGGAGTCGCAAATGGTGCTGAACATTGTGCAGTCATCAGTGAACATCCCCACTTCTGAGCTTAGAGTAACAAGGGAGAGAGTCGGGCCTCTTAAGGATCAACAAGGTCATCTATGTGCAGATCCACATGAGATGGGTGAGATCCTAAATGAATATTTCTCATCAGTATTTACTGTTGAGAAAAACATGGATGTTAGGGAACTTGGGGAAATAAATAGTGATGTTTTGAGGAGTGTACATATTACAAAGGAGGAGGTGCTCGAAGTCTTAAAGCGCATCAAGGTAGATAAATCCCCGGACCTGATGAAGTGTATCCCAGGACATTGTGGGAGTCTAGGGAGGAAATTGCGGGTCCCCTAGCAGAGATATTTGAATCATCGATTGCCACAGGTGAGTTGCCTGAAGATTGGAGGGTGGCAAATGTGCCTTTGTTTAAAAAGGGCTGTAGGGAAAAGCCTGGGAACTATAGGCCAGTGAGCCTCACATCTGTGGTGGGTAAGTTGTTGGAAGGTATTTTGAGAGACAGGATCTACAGGCATTTAGAGACGCAAGGATTGATTAGGGACAGTCAGCATGGCTTTGTGAGTGGAAAATATTGTCTCACAAATTTGATTGAGTTTTTTGAAGGGGTAACCAAGAAGGTAGATGAGGGCAGTGCAGTTGATGTTGTCGAGATGGACTTTAGCAAGGCCTTTGACAAGGTACTGCATGGTAGGTTGTTGCATAAGGTTAAATCTCACGGGATCCAAGATGAGGTAGCTAAATGGATACAAAATTGGCTTCTTGACAGAAGCCAGAGGGTGGTTGTAGAGGGTTGTTTTTCAAACTGGAGGCCTGTGACCAGTGGTGTGCCTCAGAGATCAGTGCTGGGTCCACTGTTATTTGTCATTTATATTAATGATTTGGATGAGAATATAGGAGGCATGGTTAGTAAGTTTGCAGATGAAACCAAGATTGGTGGCATAGTGGACAGTAAAGAAGGCTATCCCGGACTGCAACGGGATCTTGATCAATTGGGCCAGTGGGCTGATAAATGGCAGATGGAGTTTAATTTAGATAAATGCGAGGTGATGCATTTTGGTAGATTGAACCAGGGCAGAACTTACTCAGTTAATGTAAGGACACTGCGGATACTTACAGAACAAAGAGATCTAGGGATACAGCTTCATAGCTCCTTGAAAGTGGAGTCACAGGTGGACAGAGTGGTGAAGAAGGCATTCAGCATGCTTGGTTTCATTGGTCAGAACAATGACTACAGGAGTTGGGACATCTTGTTGAAGTTGTACAAGACATTGGTAAGGCCACACTTGGAATACTGTGTACTGTTCTGGTCACCCTATTATAGAAAATATATTATTAACCTAGAAAGAGTGCAGAAAAGATTTACTAGGATGCTACCAGAACTTGATGGTTTGCATTATAAGGAGAAGCTGGATAAACTGAGACTTTTTTCTCTGGAGTGTAGAAGGCTGAGGGGTGATCTTATAGAGGTCTATAAAATAATGAGGGGCACAGATCAGCTAGATAGTCAATATCTTTTCCCAAAGGTAGGGGAGTCTAAAACTAGAGGGCACAGGTTTAATATGAGAGGGGAGAGATACAGAAGGGTTGAGAGGAGCAATTTTTTTCACAGAGGGTGGTGAGTGTCTGAACAAGTTGCCAGAGGTAGTAGTAGAGGCGGGTACAATTTTGTCTTTTAAAAAGCATTTAGACAGTTACATGGGTAAGATGGGTATAGAGGACTATGGACCACATGCAGGCAATTGGGAGTGGCTTAGGACTTTAAAGAAAAGGGATGGCATGGACAAGTTGGGCCAAAGGGTCTGTTTCCATGCTGGAAACCTCTATTATGATGTAAGGAAGGTCATTGATAAAACAGCTGAAGATGGTTGGGCCTAGGACACTACCCTCAGTAGTGGAATGTTCATGCAGGTGATCAAATATAAAGTTTATCTGTTAGTGTCACAAGCAGGCTTACATTAACACTGCAATGAAGTTACTGTGAAAATCCCCTAGTCGCCACACTCTGGTGCCTTTTTGGATACAATGAGGGAGAATTTAGCATGGCCAGTGCACCTAATTAGCACGTCTTTCAGTCTGTGGGAGGGAACCGGAGCATCTGGTTGAAACCCACACAGATACAGGGATAACGTGCAGACTTCACACAGACAGTGACCCAAGCCCGGAATCGAACCCGGGTCCCTGGCGCTGTGAGGCTGCAGTGCTAGCCACTGTGCTGCCCGTAATTCCAATGGAGAAAAGAACTAAAAAAAAATGAAATGAAGTTGAATTCTCTGCATGTGTGTAGGTGGTGTTAGCATGGTCCTGAGTGGATTGAACATATTGGTAAAGTTAGTACTTACAATTTGAGGTTTGATGGCTTGTGTAATTGAATGTTTTCAAAGAGTAAACAGTTAATTAGTAAATTTGAAGTTAATTATCTTATTATCATTGTGAGTTTACTCTAATTAATGCATTAAATTACAAGACCGCGCTAAGCATATGCTTCCTCTTAAAATAGAATGACGGCTCTGACAGATCAGTGATAAATGCGTACATAGTAGGTATTAATCTTAACACTTTGTGATAAATACCATTTCCGCTAATTTTGTTTTTAACTTAAAAAACAACGTGCAAGCAATCCGAAAATGTTCAGTAGCTGGGCAGTCCCTTTCAGGGGGTGGTCTACCTTTATATTGCATCTCAAGCTGTGCACCGAGGGCAATGGTCAGCATCGGAGATAGGAGAAATATTTTCACTCAGTGATCTCGAACGCTCCACCTGAGAAGTTGGTGCAAGCTGATGCTACAAAGAACGTCCAAAAGGGAGTTGGACAGATACCCAAGAATGAGGAACAAATGGCAGGAATGCGAGTTGAGCACCACCACTCTTTCAAAGTGCTACCAAAGCATGATGGACAGAATGGCCTCCTGTCATACTGTGACAATTCTATATATGCCGATCTCAGCATTTAATCCGTCAAAGTATAAGCGCCACACTACTACTGAGCAGTTTGAAGGGACAAAGGCTTAACTGCATGAATGCTTTTCATTGTAAATGCTGCAATTTAGCATCTATCAGCTTCCTTCACCAATCTAATCTGGATCCATATGGGGAAAGTTATAAGAATGGGACAAGCTGAGCGTGATGCTGATTGAGGTGCAATACTCTCGAGATTTGTGTTTGAAATAACAGTTAAGGTTGCATTTGGTGACACGACTTTCCCCAGTCAGAATGGAGAAGTTCAGCTGATTTCCCTGCCAAGACTTCCCTGTTGTAAGTGACTGGGATTGATCACATACACATAATTTGTGCGCAACCATCCTCCACTCACTGCATGCTGCTGCGGAAATAATCCTCCTTTTAGTGGGAAACCTTGCTGCAGCTTTGGTCATGAGTTCTGTTGCTATTGTTTCTAGAACTATGTTATTATAGTAGTCATTTTTTTATTTGTCCAGGGGATGTCGCATGGCTGGACCTGCGTTTATTGCCCATCCCTAATTGCCCTTGAACTGAACGGTTTGCCAAGCCATTTCAAAGGGCATTTAAGAGTCAACCACATTGCTGTGAGTTTGGAGTCACAGTGTTAATGTAAGCCTACTTGTGACACTCATAAATAAACATATAGGCCAGACTGGGTAAGGACGGCGGATTTCCTTCCCCAAAGGACAGAAGCGAGCCAGATGAGTTTTACAACAATTGACAAAGGTTTCATAAGGCTATAAGATATAGGAGCAGAATTAGTCCATTTGGTCCATCGAATCTGCTCTGCCATTTAATCATGGCCGAATTGGTTCTCATCCTCATTCTCTTGCCTTCTCCCCGTAACCCTTGATCCCCTTATTGACCAACAACCTATCTATCTCTGTCTTAAAGACACACAATGACCTGGCCTCCACAGCCCTCTGTGGCAATGAGTTCCACAGATTCACCACCCTCCGGCTGAAGAAATTCCTCCTCATCTCAGTTTTAAAGGAGTGTCCCTTCACTCTGAGGTTGTGCTCTCGAATTCTAGTCTCTCCCACTAGTGGAACCATGGTCATAGCCTATTAATAGCCGAATAAAATTATAGCCCATTAATTCCAGATTATTTTAATTTAATTCAAATTTTATCCTTCTGGCATGGTGGGATTTGAACACCACAGCATTATCCTGGATCTCTGGATTACCAGTCGAGTTACAATACCATTACACCACTGCTGCACAATACAGTATGGTATAGTGTACTAGTACAGTCATGGTGCTGAGCATGCACATGACAAAACATTATCATGCTTTATAGCAAGGCAATGCTGCATAGTCCCTTCTCCCAATGTCCTGGTTATTAGAACATAGAACAGTACAGTACAGGAACAAGCGCTTCGGCCCACGATGCTGTGCTGAACATGATGCTAAGTTAAACAAATCCCTTTGCCTGCCCTTGGCCCATATCCCTCTATTCCTTGCACATTCATGTGTTTATCTAAAAGCCCCTTAAATGCCCCTATCATATTTGCCTGCACCACCACCCCTGGCAGCATGTTGCAAACACCTACCACTCTCTGTGTAAAAAACTAGCCCCTTGCATCTCCTTTGAACTTTCCCCCTCTCCCCCTAAGTACATGCCCCCTTGTATTAGACATTTCAGCTCTGAGAAAAAGATTCTGACTGTCAACCTTACGTATGCCTCTCATAATTTTATAGACTTCTGGGTTTTTTTTAAAGTTTATTTATTAGTGTCACAAGTAGGCTTACATCAACACTGCAATGAAGTTTCTGTGAAAATCTCCTGGTTGCCACATTCCAGCACCTATTCGGGTACACCGAGTGAGAATTTAACATGCCAACGCACCTAACCAGCACATCTTCCAGACCAAGAGAGGAAACTGGAGCACCTGGAGGGAACCCATGCAGACACGGGGAGAATGTGCAAACTCCATACAGACAGTGACCCAAGTTGGGAATCGAACCCGGATCCCTGACACCGTGAGACAGCAGTGCTAACCACTGAGCCACAGTCCGGCCCTAGTCTAGCAGGTCTCCCCTCAGTCTCTGCCGCCCCGGAGAAAATAACCCTAGTTTGTCCAGCCTCTCCTTATTGCTCATATACTCTAATCCAGGCAGCATTCTGGTAAACCTCTTCTGCATCCTCTCCAAAGTCTCCTTCCTGAGGCGACCAGAATTGAACGCAATCTGTGCCAGTTTGTTTGTACAATCTATTCTCAAATTTGTCAATCGTGAGAAGTAACCTTCAATACCATGGGTGGAACTTTCTGGCCACAAGCGCCATTGGGATTGTCTGGTCCCGTCGAACGTCAGTGGACGTTTGGTTGGGCCACTGTGTCTCTTGCGACAGGTCCCACCATGATACGGCCAGAAAAACTCGTCTGATTTCTCTGAAGTGTCCTGTGAAAATGGATAGGCAGGATCGCTGTACACTAGAGGATTGAAGGCTCAACCAGTATGTAATCAATGTTCCCTCTTCAGTCCACAACCTTTAAACAACAGCTTGCATTTATACAGCATCTTTAACACAGCAAACCTCCCTGAGGTGCTGCATCACAGGCGCTCAATCAATCAATTAAAGGTCAACACTGAGCCACGCAAGGAAATATCAAGAGAGGGTGACCACAGGCTTGGTCAAAGAGGTAGGTTACACAGGAGCACTTCAAACACGAAGAGGTACAAAGGTGGAGGGAAGGCACAGCTGCCAATGGTGCGTGAAGACAATCAGGGATGCTCACGAATAGAAGGAATCTCCAAATGCTAGAGCAGGTTACGGGAATAGGGAATGCCGAGGGTTTGAAGGGATTTGAAAACAATGAATAAAATGTTAAATCAACCTGCTTCTGGGAATGGAAACTAATAGAGGAAGTAGACGACCATAAGATATAGGAGCAGAATTAGGCCATTCAGCCCATCGAGGCTGCTCCGCCATTCAATCATGGCTGATAGGTTTCTCAACACATCCTCCTGCCTTTTCCCCGTAACCTTTGATCCTCTTACCAATCAAGAACCTATCTATCTCTGTTTTATATACACTCAATGACCTGGCCTCTGTAGCCTTCTGTGGCAATGAATTCCACAGATTCACCACCCTCTGGCTAAAGACATTCCTGCCCATCTCTGTTCTAAAGGGTCATCCCTTTACTCTGAGACTGTGCTCTAGGATCCTAGTCTCTCCCACTAATGGCAACATCTTCGCCATGTCCACTCTATCTGGGTTTTTCAATGCTCTGTAATTTCAATCAAGTCCCCCCTCGTCCTTCTAAACTCGAGGACAGACCCAGAGTCCTTAAACACTCCTCATATGTCAAGCTTTTTATTCCTGGGATCATTCTCGTGAACCTCCTCTGGACCCTCTCCAAGGCCAGTACATCCTTCCTTAGATAATGGGGCCCAAAATTGTTCACAATATTCCAAATGTTGTCTCACCAGAGCCTTATAAAGTCTTATAAGTACACAAAGAACCAAGTTAGGAAGTGGCCACAGTAAGAAGTCTCACAACACCAGGTCAAAGTCCAACAGGTTTATTTGGAATCACGAGCTTTCGGAGCGCTACTCCTTCATCAGGTGAGTCTCACTCAGTCTCACTCACTGATAAAGGAGCAGCGCTCCAAAAGCTGGTGATTCCAAATAAACCTGTTGGACTTTGACCTGGTGTTGAGAGACTTCTTACAGTGCCCCACCCCAGTCCAACGCCGACATCCCCACATCAAATTAGGAAGGGCAAGCATCTACATCTATCCCAGAACACTGGCTGTCAGAATGAATCTGTCAAAGAAATCTTGAGTAAATATACAAAGATTGCTTGGTCACTTACTTAACAAGTTTGCACCATGGTTTTAACATCATAGATAACCAGAAGGCTGACTAAACTATTTTATATAGCATTTACATCTCAGATAAAACAACCCAATTCTGACTAGTGCTGAATAAACTGATGGACAATAATTTCCTGATCAAAATTACACTGCAATTCTGGAGGAGCATCCTGTCAGAATACAACATCAAATATGGGTCATCGACAGAGATGCTTTGCAGTTCGCTAGCCCCTCCAAGCCTGGACTAAAGCGAACAAACGTAACTTCTGCTACGGAATAGAATCCCTACAGTGCAGAAATAGGCTATTCAGCCCATCAAGCCTGCATTGACAACAATCCCACCCAGGCCCTATCTCCGTAACCCCACGTATTTAACTTGCTAATTTACCCTGACACTAAGGGACAATTTTAGCACGGCCAATCAACCATATCTGCTCACCTTTGTAGTGTGGGAGGAAACTGGAGCATTAGAAGAAATCCACGCAGACACGGGGAGTATGTGCAGACTCCGGCATGGGGCTACGTCAATGGGAATTCCCAAGCAAACACCCACCACCTCCCGCCGGTGGTAAACATGCGGCTGGGAGGTTGGAGAATCTCATCCTTCATCTGGAAGACAACAGCTCTGACAGTGCAACACTCCATCAAACCTTGAAGCGGAGGTGGAATAACTTTCCTCATGCTTGGGGCAGAAGGTAAAAACAAGTTTTCCGACACTTTTGTTATGCTTTGGAAGCCTTCTAATGCTTCTCCAGGGGGATATTTCGGTTTTATATTTTGTCAAGTGGCACCAGGATGATGCTACTTGACACGCCCAAGGGGAGTTCCATATTATTGAACTGGATGGATCAATTATCACCTGGCCTTGATGTGCAAGAGTTTAGTTTCAGTTAAAAGCTAAAAATGCTTTTAATGTCTGTGTGGTGTTGGTGCACACTTGACTCCAAGGGCTTGTTGTTTAAAGTTTTAAGTTTATTTATTAATGTCACAAGTAGGCTTACATTAACACTGCAATAATTGGGCGAGATTTACTGGCATCCCAGTTGCGTGCTTTCCCGCTGGCAGGAGGTGGCGCCATGTTTGCTCGTGGCGGGATTCTCTGGTCCCGCTGCTGTCAATGGGAACATTGGACAATCCCTCTGGCATAAAAGGTCAGCGAATTCCAGCCATCGTCTACATTCCCTTGAGTTTAAGTTTAGGTTTATTGATTAGTGTCACAAGTAGGCTTACCTTAACACTGCAATGAAGTTCCTGTGAAAATCCCCCAGTCGCCACACTCCGGCACCTGTTCAGGTACACTGAGGGAGAATTTAGCATGGCCAATCCACCTAACCAGCATATCTTTCGGACTGTGGGAGGAAGCCGGAGCACCCGGAGGAATCCCACACAGACACAGGGAAAACATGCAGACTGCGCACAGAGAGTGACCCGAGCCGGGAATCGAACCCGAGTCCCTGGCACTGTGAGGCAGCAGTGCTAAGCACTGTGCCACCCACTGCCATTGACTCCTCAGGGTTGATTCAAGTTAAGTCCTTAAAAAGATCTGGTATCAGTTCTTCCTTGGCAGTGATTAGTGCGGTGATCAACTATTGGGATACTTTGTTTTTGATACAAGTGCAAAAGCTCAAATTGTACCTTAGGCCATTGTATGTTAATACTCATGTTGGATTTTTCCCAGTTCACTTGCTCCCAATGTGGTTCTCTATCACAGCGAGCTTGCATCTCACCACACAAGCACAACTTTTAATTTCTGGGAGCTCCTAATATATATTTTGCAGCTTCATCACTTGGCAATGACTGGAGTCGGCATTTCAGACCCGTGGGAACACGATAAGGAAATGCAGGTGTCCAAATTGGCCAGAGTAATTAGCAGGATGTCTGAAAGCCGACTGCCTGTCTACCTGACTACCACTGAAACAGGCTGTGAAAGCTAGTGGATTTATCCTGTACCTGCGGCGATGAGAGGAGCAAAGTTGCAGATGGGAAAGAAACCAATGATGAAGATCCTGACGTTAAAACAGGAGACTGCATGCTGTACCTCCTACCCTGATGACACGCTTCACGTGCTTTCCCCAGAAACTGTACTGCCAAGGGAATGTTCACGGGTCCTGGAGAATGGGTGGACTGAAGAACAAATATTTTGTCCAACTTGTAACGGCCAGAGACATATACTGGGATTTTACGTCCTTGCTTGGACGAGGCTCATAAAATCCTGCCCAAGACCAACATTGAATTCGGGGCAGGCAAGGCAGTAAGATTCCGGTCACAGGGCCGAATTTTCTCATTCTACCCGCCACGGGAATCATAGCGGGCAGTAGGCGGGCGGGATCTTCCGGCTTTGAGGAGGCGAACACGGCCCGAAAGTCCCACCCACTGGCGCGATCTCACTGGCCATTCACGCCACCCGCTGCAGCGAGGTCAGAGAACTTGGTCCCCAGCCCAATCTTTGTTCACAGCAGCGGGAAGGGAAAATCCTGCCAGCGGGAACGGTGCTAACATTGCGGCCATAAGCTTCAACTTTCCAGAGATGTGCGAGGGTACACAGTAATTCAGAACATCAACAATCAACAACTCAGGCCGAAATATCCAACCTCTCCCATGGCTGGGATTCTACAGTCCCGCTGCAGTGAAAGGAGTTTTGGCTGAGCGCCAAATTCTCTGTTCTTGCTGGCAGTGGTGGGGTAGACAAAACTGGAGCATCCCAGCCCTCAACTCCTAACCTTAGACATTTGTTTGCGGGTGCTACCTTCTCACGTGTGGGTGGCAAAGGAGACAGAGCTTGTCGTATGAGGAACGGTTGAGGACTCTGGGCCTGTACTCGTTGGAGTTTAGAAGGATGAGGGGGGATCTTATTGAAACTTACAGGATACTGCAAGGCCTGGATAGAGTGGGTGTGGAGAGGATGTTTCCACTGCTAGGAAAAACTAGAAGCAGAGGGCACAACCTCAGGCTAAAGGGATGATCCTTTAAAACAGAGATGAGGAGGAATTTCTTCAGCCAGAGAGTGGTGAATTTGTGGATCTCTTTGCCACAGAAGGCTGTGGACGCCAGGTCATTGAGTGTCTTTAAGGCAGAGATAGATAGGTTTTGATTAATAAGGGGATCAGGGATTATGGGGAAAAGGCAGGAGAATGGAGATGAGAAAACTATCAGCCATGATTGAATGGCGGAGCAGACTCGATGGGCCGAGTGGCCTAATTCTGCTCCCAGGTCTTATGGTCTTTTGGAGGGTAAATTTCATTTCTGGGTACAGTTGACTGAATCACCCGTTGATGGCAAAAGATGTAATCCTGGGGAGAAAGAGAAGTGGGGAGAAACAAACAAATCAAGGAATTCAATAGCCTCCAAATCAAAGGGAAAAATCCTTTGTGATTCAAGAAGGGTGGTGATGTGGAGATCTGACTGTATAAGATAACATCTCATCGTTTCTAAACTGGAAGAAGTAAATAGCTTGGGATTGCAAGCCTTTCGGAAGAAATTGATGTTGAATGATGAAACTGAACTCAGCAAAATAAATGTTTCATAAATACTTTATAGAGGAAGCTTTCAGGGAATAAAACAGTCCTCCAATGAAATTAGGAGCCCAGTATTTGAGAAAAATAAAATTTAACAGTTCAGAATGGAAACGCAAGAAACCCCATGCAAACATAATATAAATTCAAAAAGGCAAAAGACAAAAACTTGGGAAATCTATTGGGTATTTCGCAATTCTGCATTTAAATCTATGCCTGGTGTAGATTGTTGCAAACCGAATCATAGTCCTTTCACATCTCTCTTGACAAGAGCATTCAGTGCTAACTAACCCAAGTTTTACATCTCTGCTTAGGAATATGAAGTTAGCTGTTATTGGAAAAGTGGCTGAAACAGTTCATTTCATCCAACCCCGATTGCTTTTAAATTGATATTAAATGATTCTTGTCTCAATTGTTGCACTGCACTTACTGTACTTTCACAAATATTATCTTGTTTTAATGCAGAGAAGAATCATTATATTTGCACATGTATTGTGTGACTGTGGCCTTTGAAGATGTGACTCTATGCCCATACAGCCATATATACCCATTCACTCATTTTTCACTTGGACCTCTGGGACTGATGACCCAGCTTGAGTCATGTAACATGTCCTGGTTGTTGGAGCACTAGCTTGGGGCTGATTGTAACGGAGTTCAAGTTGACTAAGTGCAGTGTAGCCTTTCGAAGTACCTGGGGATCTCCATACTTTAAAACGTTGCATGTTTTCATAGACATTAAGCATTAAATTCAATAAATGAAGTATTTATGATGGTGAGGCTTATGTATGTTTAAAATGTTACAGTAGCCTTCCATTCAGCCTCTATGTGGAGATGAAAGATCGTCAATTAACATTTCTTGGCCTGGGATATACCTCGCTTTGGGGCATTGATTTAAAGTAAATGGCAGGGGATTTAGAGGAGATTTTTAAAAAAAGCTTTTTCACTCAGAGGGAGGTGGATATCTGGAATGCACTGCTGGGCAGCACAGTGGTTAGCACTGCTGCCTCATAGCACCAGGGACTCGGGTTCCATTCCCAACTTGTGCGGAGTCTGCACATTCTCCCCGTGTCTGCATGGGTTTCCTCCGGGTGCTCCGGTTTCTTTTCACAGTCCGAAAGGTGTACTGGTTAGGTGCATTGGCCCTGCTAAATTCTCCCTCAGTGTATCCAAACAGGTGCCGGAGTGTGGTGACTAGGGGATTTTCACAGTAACTTCATTGCAGTGTTAATGTAAGCACACCTGTGACACTAATAAAATAAACTTTAAACTTGAAAGGATAGTAGAGGCGGGAACCCTCACAACATTGAAGAAGCATTTAGATGAGCATTTGAAACACCAGAGCATACAAGGCTACAGACCAAGTGCTGGAAAAAGGGATTAAAATAGATAGGTGCTTGATGGCTGGTACAGACATGATCGGCCAAAGGTCCCATGTAAAACTCCCTGACTCTGTTCTTTTTCCATTCGGTTGGTGGTAACATCAGGCTGAATTGATACAATTTTCTTTTTTTTCCTACCCTGCAAACACTGAGCTCAATCGTGCTGTCAATGACTAACCTAACTGAGGTCAAGTGGGACCTCTCTCTGTTTTTGTATGACTCACTACACAAAATACATGACAGATTTACAGATAGAATCATCAAGGCGAATGTGCAACATTAATGTGGTCACATCTGTGTGATGGGCTGTCAACTCTTAATTGAAAGTTTCTCAGTTCAAATCATCTAATAATTCAATTATTTTAGGACTCAGTTCCCAATTTCCTGAGTTATTTGTTTGTCTTAATTTAAAATATTGGAATTATTAGCCCAAAAGAATGATCAGGAGTAGATTGAGTCTGTGTCTGTTTGGTCCTTTTAATAGATTAGGCAGCTCAGGCCCAGCTGAATTATACTACAGAGGGATAAAGTTTATTGGGTCAATCATTTAGCTAATAGGAACAGAAGGTTATTGACATTGACATTATTCTGACATGCAATTAGATCATGGTTGATCTGTACTGTAAATCCATTCACTTGCTTTTGACCAATTTCCCTCGGTGCCCTTACCAAAGAAGAATCTATCGACCTTAGTTCTGAAACTTCCAATGAATGCCCAGCATCCGCTGACATTTGAGGGAGCGGGTTCCCGGGTAACACCGCCCTTTGAAATGAAAATTCTGCTCCCTGATCTCACTTCTGAATGTTCGCTCACTGAATTGAAGATTGTGCTCTCTTGTTCTGTATTCTCCTGCCAGGAGAATTTGTTTTTCTGCATCTACCCTATCAAACCACTTGCTCACTTTTAGCACTTAATTTAGATTGGCCCTCAACCATCTAAACTGGTGGCACAGTTGTTAGCACTGCTGCCTCACAGCGCCAGGGACCCGGGTTCAATTCTCGACAGGGTTAGGTGCACTGGCCATGTGAAATTCTCCTTTAGTATACCCGGACAGGTGCCGGAGTGTGGCGACTAGGGGATTTTCACAGTAACTTAATTGCAGTGTTAATGTAAGCTTTCTTGTGATACTAATCAATAAACTGAAACTTAAACTCAAGGGAATGCAGACATTGGCCGGAATTCGCTGGCCTTTTATGCCAGAGGGATTGTCCAGTATTCCCATTGACAGCGAAGGGAGCAGAGAATTCCGCCACTAGTAAACAACGTGCCACCTCCCGCCAGCCGGAAACACGCAGCTGGGATGTTGGTAAATCTTGCCCAACCCAAAATTTATGCAACCCTGCCTCACAATTTACTCCTTTAAGCCCTGATATAATTCGGGGGTATTTGCCCACCACCTCCTCCTTCCCATGATCCCATACTCTTTTGGATGGAACAGCTAATTATTTGTACTTTGTCCGCTTAAGTATAGCAATGTAATCTCCTCTACTTCGAGAAGCCCAATGTCAGATTGAGCAATGACTTTGATGGACACCTTATGAGGTCATGAAGTATAATCCTGAAAAGGCTTCTCTTCCCATACCTTCACTGTTACCTCTGGTGTCCTGTAAGGGTCTATCTTTGTCCCATTCCTATTTCTCATCTACATGTTGCCTCAATGTCAGATTCTACATAGACGCTCTCCACACCCAGCTTTACCCTCTTCACCTCCCCTTGTATCCCCTCCAGTACCTGTTCATAGAAACCCTACAGTACAGAAAGAGGCCATTCAGCCCATCGAGTCTGCACTGACCAGAATCCCACCCAGGCCCTACCCCCATATCCCTACATATTTTACCCGCTAATCCCTTTAACCTACGCATCCCAGGACACTAAGGGGCAATTTTTAGCATGGCCAATCAACCTCACCCGCACATCTTTGGTCTGCGGGAGGAAACCGGAGCACCCAGAGGAAACCCACGCAGACACGAGGAGAATGTGCAAACTCCACACAGACAGTGACCCCAAGCTGGGAATCGAACCCAGGTCCCTGGAGCTGTGAAGCAGCAGTGCTAACCACTGTGCTACCGTGCCGCCCTGTTATTTCCGTGTTATTTATCACACTGCTTGTTCGCCATCTAATACTGGCTGAACAGAAATATCGACTGAAGTACTGCTTCTGGTTCCCTTGACAAATTCCGTTACACAGCCGCGGACTCCATGAGCCTGATTTTCAGAGGCCCGCAGAATCGGGACCTGGTGCGGGGGGAGATTAGGAACTAGCTGAGCCTGAGGTTGCTTTGGGACCCCAACATCTCTGGAACAGTTTTGAATGTCCAAAATGCTAATTGATGGGGAGGGAGTGGGGAAATCACTCTTTGTCAATTAATGGCCCATTAGTCTTCTTAAGAAGCTTGTTATGGGGTTTGTCCATTCGGGATTGTAATTTTCAATGTTATTTTCCCGGTTGGATTCACTGCGGGGCCCAAGAAAATCTGTGTGATTTGTTTTAAAATCTAACTTGACGTATATCTATCCCCAGGATGAGTGCTGAACTTTAATTTGTCATCCATGTGGCTGTTTTCCACTGCCTTCCACCACCACTGGCTTCCCATGAGCAACCTGCTCCAATTGGTAAGGCAACAGCAGTTGCCAAAAAGGCTGCCAACAGCCTTTGCTGCTGGCGTCGGGCAGGCAGCTCCTGCCTCCTGGTGGTGCTCGCTGCCACAAATTTGGCCTCGCGACCAAAAATGCAATTTGAATTTAGAAATAATGGGTGGAATTCCGCCCCCCCCCCCACCGCCCCGCCCCCCCCAACCCCCCCCTCCCCCCCAAAACCCCCCCCTCCCCCCAACCCCCCCCTCCCCCCCTCCCCCCAAACCCCCCCCTCCCCCCCAACCACCACCCCCCCCAACCACCACCCCCCCCATGAGAATCGTAGCGAGCGGGACAGAAACTTTGGCGGACTATTTAAAGGTCTGTAGATCGTGAATGAGAATTTCCAATCATTGGGCAGAAAATCCTGCCCAACGTGCGAGAGTGGTGCAGCTGAGGCGTAGGGATTGGGACCCAGAATTCATCCGGGCATCGAATAGCTGACTCTGCTTCCAAAATCTGACCCCCAACCCACCCATTGGCAACTGCCTGCGGCTTAACCAGATTGTTTACAGTCTTGGTGTAGTAATTGACCCTGAGATGACCTTCCGGCAATATGTCACCTCCATGAATAAGACCACTTCCATTAACAAAATCACCTCCATTAACAAGACCATTTCCATTAACAAAACCACCTCCATTAACAAGACTACCTATATCTGCGTTAGTGGATTATTTATAGTGGATGCGTTAGTGATTATTTATCAAAACTCGTTGCATTCTGGGGTAGTGCCGGTTGATTGGAAAACGGCTAATGTTACGCCGCTGTTTAAAAAAGGAAGGAGACAAAAGGTGGGTAACTATAGGCCGGTCAGCTTAACGTCTGTAGTAGGGAAAATGCTGGAATCCATTATTAAAGAGGAGATAGCAGGGCATCTGGATAGAAATGGTTCGATCAATCAGACGCAGCATGGATTCATGAGGGGAAAGTCGTGCTTGACGAACATGTTGGATTTTTATGAAGATGTGACTAGGGCGGTTGATGGAGGAGAACCGGTGGATGCGGTGTTTTTGGATTTCCAAAAGGCGTTTGATAAGGTGCCCCATAAAAGGCTACTGAAGAAGATTAGGGCACACGGAGTTGGGGGTAGTGTGTTAAAGTGGATTGGGGACTGGCTATCCGACAGGAAGCAAAGAGTCGGAATAAATGGGTGTTTTTCCGGTTGGAGGAAGGTAACTAGTGGCGTGCCGCAGGGATCGGTACTCGGGCCGCAACTATTTACCATTTATATAGATGATCTGGAGGAGGGGACGGAGTGTAGGGTAACGAAGTTTGCAGACGACACAAAGATAAGTGGAAAAGTGAATCGTGTGGAGGACGGAGAAGATCTGCAGAGAGATTTGGACAGGCTGAGTGAGTGGGCGAGGATATGGCAAATGGAGTATAACGTTGAGAAATGCGAGGTTATACACTTTGGAGGAAATAATAACAAATGGGATTACTATCTCAATGGAAACAAATTAAAACATGCTACCGTGCAAAGGGACCTGGGGGTCCTTGTGCATGAGACGCAAAAGCCCAGTCTGCAGGTACAACAGGTGATCAAGAAGGCAAATGGGATGTTGGCCTATATTGCGAAGGGGATAGAATATAAAAGCAGGGATGTCTTGATGCACCTGTACAGGGCATTGGTGAGGCCGCAGCTGGAATATTGTGTGCAGTATTGGTCCCCTTATATGAGGAAGGATATATTGGCATTGGAGGGAGTGCAGAGAAGGTTCACCAGGTTGATACCGGAGATGAGGGGTTTGGATTATGAGGAGAGGCTGAGGAGATTGGGTTTGTACTCGTTGGAGTTTAGAAGGATGAGGGGGGATCTTATGGAGACTTATAAGATAATGCGGGGGCTGGATAGGGTGGAGGCGGAGAGATTCTTTCCACTTAGTAAGGAAGTTAAAACTAGAGGACACAGCCTCAAAATAAAGGGGGGTCGGTTTAAGACAGAGTTGAGGAGGAACTTCTTCTCCCAGAGGGTGGTGAATCTCTGGAATTCTCTGCCCACTGAGGTGGTGGAGGCTACCTCGCTGAATATGTTTAAAGCGCGGATGGATGGATTCCTGATCGGTAAGGGAATTAAGGGTTATGGGGATCAGGCGGGTAAGTGGTACTGATCCACGTCAGATCAGCCATGATCTTATTGAATGGCGGGGCAGGCTCGAGGGGCTAGATGGCCTACTCCTGCTCCTATTTCTTATGTTCTTATGTTCTTATCTACCTCTGTAACACTGTCTGCCTCTTACCATAAGAACATAAGAAATAGGAGCAGAAGTAGGCCATTTAGCCCCTCAAGCCTGCTCCGCCATTCAATAAGATCATGGCTGATCTGATAGTGGGTTCAGTTCCACTTACCTGCCCGCTCCCCATACCCCTTAATTCCCTTAATGGTTAAAAATCTACCTATGTGTGACTTAAACACATTTAACGAGGTAGCCTCTACTGCTTCATTGGGCAGAGAATTCCAAAGATTCACTACCCTCTGGGAGAAGAAGTTCCTCCTCAACTCTAAATCTGTTCTAATACCATACCCAATATATTTCAGGGGCCTAAAACCTAAACTCTGGTACATACCTCACTTAATTCCATTACTAAGATCCACAGCTCTCTCATCATTCAGAAAATATGTGGAGTCATCTTAATTTCCCGACACTGAACTCCATCTGCCATTGTATACTCCACTTATTTAGCCCTTTGTAACTTCTTGCTCCTATCTATATAACTTGCTTTGCATCCTGATTCAAAGTGGCATCTGCAATTTTGGAAATAAAACTTGCTATTTCTTCATCTAAGTGATTAATAAGAATCCTGTATATGGATTCTTGGGGTGCACCACTTGTCAGACCCGAGCAATGAACTCTTTCTCTCGATTCTCTGACTCGCGTTTCCCACCCATTTACCGACCCATGCTACAAGTTGATCTCCTAAAGCCATACATTCTGATTTTCCTTCAATGGAACTGTATCAGATATCTCTTGGAAGTTCACGTACACAACATCCATAGACACTCCATAGAGTTTTACAACACAGAGATAAACCCTTTGGCCCATCATATCTGTGCTGACCATCAAACACCTATCCAGTCTAATCCCTTACCCAGCAAATCAGTGCTCTTCCCAGAGTGTTCCACTGGATTAATCAGACATGACAACCCTTCACAAGTCCGTGCTCACTCACGTTCAGTAACTTAGAGCAGAACTTTAACATGGAGACCTATTTGGGAGTGGGAGAGGTCAGCAGTGGGTCAAGAACCCTGGAAAATTAGCTAAAGCTTCTTAACCCAGCCATCTAATGAACACACCAGATTTCTTGATCAGAATAGGGTATGCATGTGTGGTACTTGCCTGTTAAAGGCTTTCTACCTGAGGTGACTCCAGAAGGCGCCAGAAAGGATATATTATGAAACATAAGATAAGACATAGGTGTATGAGTAGGCCATTCAGCCCACTGAGCCTGCTCTGCTATCCCATAAGATGGGGATTGATCTGATTGTGGCCTGAACACCATTTGCCTCTTGGTCCCCCAATAACCTCGATTCCCTCATCCAACGAAAGTCTGCCTAACTCAACCATGGACACATTTAATAACCCACCCTACACTGTTCTCTGCGGAAGAGAGTTTCAAAGCCCCTCAGAAGACAAAATACATCTCAATCTGAATGGGAAACGCCTAATTTTTAATCTAATTCTCTAGTTTTAGATTGCCTCATGACAGGAGCCATTCTCTCAGCATCCCCACTTTGTCCTCATAAAATATCCCATTCAGGCTTCAACACCGGAATCTGTCTAGTGAACCTTCTCTGAAGTTCCTCCAGTGCCAATATGTCCTTTCTTAAGTAAGGAGGCAAAATTCCACAGAGTACTCCAGGTGCGAAAAGCATGTCAGGGCAGAGAGGGCAAGTGTAATGACAGAGTCTCAGTGTACGGATCTACAGTGAGATGTAATTCTGCATTTGGGCAGCATTTACTGACCAATTCTGAGTGTGCTAATGGCTATACTAACAACCAATTTAAGATAATAAATGGAGCTTCTAATGTGGCTCATTTCTGCTTGCTAGAAGTGACATGCATTCTCTGTAAACAAAAATAATAAGTTCAACCTCTTTGAATTACCCAGGAGCTTGGGGAGCCTATAATTTACCAGTGTTTGCTCCATGACAACGTCTCAGCCAGAGTCACATCCCATCCAATCAACATCCTTTGCTCCTGTTGCATAAATTGTTTTGATCGTTTGAAATTTGGCATTTCTTGCATTTGTCCTGGTGAGTGCAAGATGAAAAACTTTGACATCATGTCTCGCTTTTCAGCAAAACATTTAAGTCCCTTTCTAGCACCATGTCTCAGGCGTTTTCAATGACGTCCACCTCCAAGGAAGACTGATCAACAGCATGAAGAATCAGATACAGCAGGGAACCGAGTTCATACTGGCACAGAAGAATGGCCTGCATACTCTGTCCTCCACTTTACACAGTTGGAGGAAAGCCATTCCGCCACCCACTGAAGGCAGCAAAGTATGCACTGGTTAACCTTCCCTTGGCAGTAACTTTAGGGGTCCTCACACATACCAGTCATGTCCTGAGAGCATTGCCATTGTTTTAAGGTTTTAAGTTTAAAGTTTATTTATTAGTCACAAGTAGGCTTACATTAACATTGCAATGAAGTTACTGTGAAAATCCCATAGTCGCCACACTCCGGCGCCTGTTTAGGTACACTGAGGGAGAATTTGGCATGTCCGTTGCGGCTAACCAGCACGTCTTTGGGCTGTGGGAGGAAATCAGAGCACCCGGAGGAAACCCACGCAGACATGGGGAGAATGTGAAGACTCCATTCAGACAGTCACTCAAAGGGGGAATCAAACCCGGGTCCCTGTGAGGCAGCAGTGCTAACCGCTGTGCCACCGTAACTCCAAGGAATCATTCACTTACTTTCTGAAGGTGCAAAGATCTGTGTGAGAAGGGATTGTCACAGAATAAAGATATCCTGTGTGTCTGACACAAAATGTATGAAAACCTCTGAGTGATTATATTCTAGCTGAATATTAATGGAGAATCACTTTCAACTGCTAACTACTGATCTGAGGGTGCTTTAATTATCATGTGAGTACAGTCCTCAACTCCCTGAAACTATAGAAATCCAGTCACTACAGTTTATTCTATGATTTCTGTGATTCAATATTTCTTGGTCTTGACTAGTTTTAGTGTCAGAGTGGACACAAGCGATGGGCTTGACCACTCTTCTGGGAGATACACTTGTGGACAGCAGACTGGAGACTCCAGCAGATGTCATCAGGAAACCCCTGGAAGGAGCCAGAGGCGAAGGAATGTAGGGCTGTGGTGACCTCAATGGCCACTGGCAATACCCACTGGCAATACCCAGCTTATTCACCTGGAATGAGGTGTTTTTCTCCAGGAGGCTGCAGGGGCTGGGTTTTCAAGGCAGGTTCATGAGCAGGACACCCGGATGAATCCCAGGCTGCGACCTCGCACCCATGTCATTCTCTCAAGGTGATTGTTTAGATGTGAATGGCATTATTGACCAGGAGGTGAGTCCAACTGGAGGAGCTGAGTGCATCTGGGCAGTGGGAGCTATCTGTCTCATGCTAGCGCTAAAGCCATATTGGGGACTACCGTTCCCTTGCAGAATTTGGCAGGCAGCTCCTGGAACGGGCATAGAGATGGACCAAGTGGGACAGTGGCCATGCACAATAAGATAAGGACCAGCACTCTCACCAGCATTACTTGGTCCCACAGATATGTTTCCAAGACAACTGCAGAGATATGTTTTTGTACCATGGTGAACCAGACAGCTGTGTCCTGACATGCATAAGGATGTTCAGGCTCATCAGTAAACAGCTGAAAATAGCAGTCAGAAATAGACAGGCTCCTTAACAAGTTCCTTGAGGACTTTAAAAAGCTGTTAATTGGCAGCAAGTTTGTTGTCCATTCGCACCCCCAGCTAACCTTCCACTCCCTCTCCCCACCCACCTCTCACCCCGGCCAGCCCTTTGAGAATTCAAAACCGTCACCGAAGCGTCCGGGCACTGAGAGCCTCATAAACAGTGATTTTCGAAGGCTGCCTGCATCGCAGGTCCTGACCACCTTGTTCTTTAGAAGTCCTGGTCCAAATGTCAGCAATGACGTGCCAGGAGACTCTGAGCCTTGAGGCACTGACTGCCCAGTCATGTACAGAAAGCATCTCACCAATCACTGCATGATTTCTTTCACAAAGCCCATTACTGAAGGGACTTTCAGCTGTAGTGTTTATCACGACAGTGTTCAGATTTTCGCCCATGTCTCTAAATTCATCGCCGGCGAATTCAGCACCCCCACCCCTCCCCGCTCCTCAGTTTTGGAGCTGGAGTGAGGTGACTTCTTGCAAGCCTCCAGCATACCTTCGAATTCTATCTTCTCCTCTCGTTCTGTACTTCTAAAACTTCATTCTAACTCTTTTAAACTTTCTAACTATCTTTTCATTAAGTGATCTTTCTCTACACCCTAGCTATGACTAACACAACATTCTGCATCCTCTCCTTTCCTTTTCTATGAACAGTATGCTTTGCCTGTATAGCGCAAGAAACAATACTTTTCACTGTATCCCAATACATGTAACAATAATAAATCAAATCAAATCAGTTTGGAATTGACCCGGTTCATCCAGTCCAGTCACTATCGATTTTCCCATGACTTTATCGACAATCACTTTTGTCTTCACCATATATTAGAGTAGACTACTGACTCTTGTTGCCAGATCTATGAAATGTAAAATGATAATGTTTCTCTCCTTGCCCCTCACCTTTATATCCATAGTTACGACTTCATTAAAGTCTCATGCTAATCGGAAACTGACAGCTCTGGTGCTGTCCTCTAATTCTTTTTCATATATCACATTTTTCACTTATCCCTTCGATACTTTGTGTACTCATCATCAACTACCCCTGCATCCTTTAGTAGGATTTTTATCCTGTGACAAGAGGGTTGAGCAAATTGTAACTTTAAGAGCAATTGTTTTTGTCTCTCAAATTCCTGTCGCTTGATGCCATTAACGCTTCTTTAATATTCTGATTTAGAGATGCAAGGTTGTGTTTAATGGAGGCAACAATGCCCTGTCTGCTTTCCCACAAGCATTTTTAAAGCCTCAGACATCTGATCCAAATGTGTCTCTGAGTATCTAACTCCAGGGCAGCACGGTGGCACAGTGGTTAGCACTGCTGCCTCACAGCGCCAGAGACCTGGGTTCGATTCCCAGCTTGGGTCACTGGCTATGCGGAATCTGCATGCTCTCCCAGTGTCTGTACGGGTTTCCTCCCACAGTCGGAAGGATATGCTGGTTAGATGCATTGGCCTTGCTAAATTCTTCTGCAGTATACCTGAACAGGCACCCGAGTACGGTGACTAGGGGATTTTCACAGTGACTAGGGGATTTTCACGGTGACTAGGGGATTTTCACAGTAACTTTATTTCAGTGTTAAGGCAAGCCTACCTGTGACACTAATAAATAAACTTTGAAACTGTGTGGGTAAATTGCAAATCTACTGACTTTCCAAGGACAACTGCTTTATCAGGTTCCAGGTCTAATCTCATGTGTGCCTTTTTCACGGATGGTTTACTTAGCAACAAGATACTACATCAGTATTAATAAAGTGGCCTAACCCAGCTTTTCTATATGGAATTACCACGCTTTCCAGAGACCTTAAAGTGTTGTCATTACCGAATCTGAAGCAAGTAGAACTTGCATATTCATTGACCTTACATTGATCCTCACTACTGAGTGAATCTAAACAATTCAACCAAACCATTCCACGTACTGTGAATGTACAACCACTTTCCAGCACAGCACAATTAAATAAATCTGTGACTAATACACTTATTACTATGCTGAAGCTTCTTGTGACCAGAACGTTTTCTTTAGAGTGATCAACATTGTCATTTTCCACTTCTGAATCTTCTGTGCCGTGCTTCACCTCAAACAAACCCTATTATTCCAGTTTGGGCGATTTACCATATTTTGAATGACATCTGAAACACCCGTTAATAATTCTGTCATTTGTCTGGTGTTTGTTCTTGTTATTGTTACTCCATTCCTGTCACCTCCTGATCTGCCATAGAGGTTTCCATCCTCTTTTTTACTGTCTGCAATTTTTCTGTTGTGTTGATTGCCTTCACCCCAGATCTAAATGCTCTCAAGATGCCATGAGCAATGAATCCTCCATCTTCTGTGATATCGCCGAGTGACTCATCTGTGCCACAAAGGCTGCTGGAAATAACTGCTTTCCCAGGAACGTTTTTAAAGTCTCAGGCACCTGATCCAAATGTGTCTCTTTCTGGGTATCTAACTCCAGTTAAGGCTTGAAACGCCCACCAATTTGAATCAGGAACTTCTACAATCAAAGGTTCATCAGACTTGTTCCGGAGGATGATGGGACCGTCTTATAAAGAGAGACTGGGGAAGCGATTCTCCCAACCCGCTGTGCTAATTGGGAGAATGAGCGTGTTGGCCGATTTGCGGGTTTCCTGCGAGCGGTCGAGCCTTCCAGGCCTGGATTTATGGCGGCGTCTGTGTGGCGCTGGAAATCAGCGGGGAGGCAGGGCTAATATGGAAATTCTATTTTAAATTCAATTTAACTGTACTTAGCGGGCCTGTGAATGGATTCACTGTGCCCGCCAGCATCTCCCACCAATTACAATTTGAAACCAGTGGCGTTCAGACTAGCTCCCCACTTTTGGGGAACTAGAGGGACGATCCCGCCGGAGTGAAGAGGGGGCAATCGGGGTCCCTAGGGGCTCGGGCAGTGAGGGGTGGTGGCCCTTGGGCATCCTGGAAGTGCCAGCCTGTGCCCCCTGACACTGCCCAAGGGGCAAAGTGCCCATGCCTAGGGGGCACCTTGGCACTGGCCACTGTGCATGGGGCAGTGCCAAGGGGGTAGGGCCAGCTGGGGGCGGTCCATGGGGGTGGGGTTTCCGCTGCCACTCTGGGGCTGGAGGGAGGCCAGTGATCAGGGGGCCAGTGAGCGGGGGTGGGGGGAATGGTCATCTGGGGAAGGGGGGGGGTGGTTCTGCTGGGGGGTGGTGGGGGGGATCATCAATGCTGGTGGGGTTGGAGATCGGGGGGCTCTAGTACGGGAGGGGGGTTGGGACTGGCCCAGGAATGGTCATGGGGGCCGCGATCGGGCTGTGGGGGCACTGCGGGGGTCCCGGGCTGTCCAGCGATGGAGTTAGCCAGCAAACTGTAGGCTGACAGTTCGAGGCCACTGCACATGCGCAGAGTTCTGGGACCGTCAAACTCTGGCATGAATAGGCACCCCCCCTCCCCCTCCCCCGAGCTTTTAGCGATATTCCGGATTGTGACCTCTGCATTGCACTGAGTGTGGGAGATTCTTCTCTGAAATCACACTGAAAAAAAAGTGTGATTTGCACCAGTTTTCCCACTTCGTCACTTAGAACTGCTTTGGGAAAATCGCGGCCTGGGCACACTGGGCCTGTATTCTTGAGAGTTTCGAAGAATGAGAGGTGACCTCAGTGAAACTTACAAAATACTTAAAGGAATACACAGGGTAGATGTAGGCAAGATGTTTCCCTGGGTTGGGGAGTCTAGAACCAGGGGGCACAATTTCAAAATAAGGAGGGAGCCACTTCGGACCGAAACAAGGAGAAATTTCTTTATGCAGAGAGTTGTGAATCTTTGGAATTCTCTACCCTATAGGGCTCTGTGGAAGCTCAGGCATTAAGATTGTTTAGAACAGGGATTGGTAGGTTTCTGATGAACAATAACTTAAAGAGTTATGGGGTGAGTGTGGGTAAAAGGCATTGGTGTGTCCAATCAGACATGATTGTATTGAACGGACTGAATGGCCTCCTCCCATTCTTATATAATCTGTTAAATTCTATGGTATATTCCTTTATGGAATAACCTTCCACTGTTCAAAACCTGACCATGCCTCATCAGTATTTAACTGATCATTTTTGGATGAATTTCATCCATCAAATTTAATAGTTTATCTGAACATTTATCAGTGTCCAAGTGACAAACATCCAGTTCATAAAACAGTTTGCTGTCATTTCTGCTTTTGTCAGGAAGTGGCAATGTCGAGGCCATGCCTCGTCTTCTCTTCAGTAAAGCCATGACCCATGTCCACATATTCATTCTAAATTTCCACAAGGTTCAGATTCAGAGAAACACAGTGGACTGCCACTATTAACTCAGCCATCTTTCCCAAAAGTAACTCCGATTCCAATCTTTGGTCTGAGAAAAAAATTCTTTTCACTTCCAATCTTCGCCTGTAAACAACAATGTTTTGCTACCATCTTAAATGGAACCAAGTTAAATAAGAAACACAACACAGATCTTTTCCTTACGGGTTGGGTTTATTCACAAAAAGCAGCATTCCAGATCTCTGCCTCCTAACTACCAAGTAATGTGTTCACTCCATCTGACGAAGGAACAGCGCTCCGAAAGCTAATGGTATTTGCTACCAAATAAACCTGTTGGACTTTAACCTGGTGTTGTTAAAACTCTTACTGTGTTCACCCCAGTCCAATGCCGGCATCTCCACATCATGACTACCATCCTAACTACCAACCCAGTGTCCCAGGCGTCCGTCTTTATAAGTCATGTCAATCCTTAATCAAAAGCACCCACTCAATTGTGCATCTTTTAACAACATAGTCAACCAATTACTTACACAGCAATGACCTGCTTACTGATGCTCAGTTTGGCTGAACTTCAGAGGTGAGGTTAGAGTGGCTGTCCTTGACATCACGACAGCATTTGATCAAATGTGACACCAAGGAGCCCTGGCAAAATTGAAGTTAATGTGAATCAGGGAGAAATTTCCTCCGCTGGTTGGAGTCACTTCTTTTTCTCTTTCTTCCTTTGGCCTCTGCATTAACAAATTTGACACTATTGGGCCTAATTAGTTCCTTGAATGAGTCTGGTTGGATTGCAGCTCATCTTTTCACTCCTCATCACCATTTCAGGTGTTCTTCTTGCTTTTCTCTCACACTGTCGTGTGTTCACATTGTTCCTCACTGGGACAAGGGCACTTTAAGGGACTTATCACGTGACGCCCCAATGACCTAATAGGCTGTTTGCACAGGCAAATAGGCAGTCTATCTCAGCAGCCTGTATTGTTAACATCCTTTCAATAAAGATGTCAGTTTGTTGGAACCTTCGAAGCCCGCAGCCTTTCTTTTACAACCATCACACTGTCCCCTTCTTCACCTCAACAATGATGTGGAGATGCTGGCATTGGACTGGGGTGGGCACAGTAAGGAGTCTCACAGCACCAGGTTAAAGTCCAACAGGTGTATTTGGAAGCACGAGCTTTCAGGGCACTGCTCCTTCATCAGGTGAGTCTTCTTCACTCACCTGATGAAGGAGCAGTGCTCCGAAAGCTTGTGAATCCAAATAAACCTGTTGGATTTTAACCTGATGTTGTGAGACTTCTTACTGTGCTCACCTCACCAAATTTCATTTCTTATTCCTCCAACACCATCCACAATCTTCTCACAAATCCAAAATGCAGTTGTTGATTTTCTTCAGAGGGTGCTTCATCAATGCGTACAATCTTTATTCTTCTTGAGTACAACTGAATGACTAACTCTTGATAACCCCGAACATGAAAATGATAAGTTCTGAAGAAGAGTCATCCAGACTTGAAAGGTTAACTCGGTTTTGCTCTCCACAGATGCTGCCAGACCTGCTGAGTTTTTCCAGCATTTTCTGTTTTTTATTTCAGCAATGAAAATCTTGTTTCTTTTAATTCTTCACGCCATTTTCATCACGTCAGATCAACTGTTGATGGTTGAACTCAAAATCTTGCTTCTAATCCATTTTGAATCTGTCCCCACTGACCTTCAAACGTAACTCCCTCACCTTTGTTGCTCAAGTTACCTTCAAGGAAATTTATCTTCCTGTATTCACTCAAACTTGAATTCTGCTGATATCTGTGAGCCTCTTCTAATAGCTTTCTTGCAATGCCAAACATGTCTTTTTCATCTCTCTCTCAGTGTCCTAACTTATGTTGCCAAGTCCCTCTGAGCTTTTCTCCTTTATGAGGCGTAATTTTCTTCTCTTTATTCTTTCATGGGATGAGGGCAATGTTGGCAAGTTAAGCATTTGTTACCATCCCTAATTGCCCAAGAACTGAGTGCCATTGCAGAAGGCAGTTAAGAATCAGTGTGGATCTAGAGTCAGATCAGGCCAGTTAAGGATGGCAGATTTCCTTCCTTAAAGGACATTAATGAACCAGACAGGTTTTTACAACAAGTTTCACGGTCACCATTGCTGAGACCAGCTTCCAATTCCAGATTTTATTAACTGAATTCAAGTTCCACCAGCTGCCGTGGTGGGATCTGAACTCATGTTCCAAAAGCATTAGCCTGGTCCTCTGGAGATCCAGTGACGTTATCATTGCACACCATCCCCTACCCTAAGTATGCCAAGAACACAAAGCCTAGTCCATCACACAAACCGGCCTCCCACTCATTGACTGTCTACACTTCCCACTGCCTCGGAAAGCAGCTAGCATAATCAAGGACCTCACGCATCCTGGACATTCTCTCTTCCACTTTCTTCCATCGGGAAAAAGATACAAAAGTCTGAGAGCAAGTACCAACCGACTCCAGAACAGCTTCTTCCCTGTTGCCATCAGACTTTTGAATGGACCTACTTTATAATAAGTTGATCTCTCTCGACACCCTGGCTATGACTGTAACATTACACCCTCTCCTTTCCTTTTCTTTTACAGTATGCTTTGTCTGTATAGCGTGCAAGAAACACTACTTTTCACTGTATTTTAATACATGTTTTCACAATAATTTAATTGCAGTGTTAATATAAGGCTACTTATGACTAATAAAGAAACTTTACTTTTATGTGACAATAATAAATCAAATCAAAATTTGACCATCCTGCATCCTGACTATTCAGATGACAAATCACTGCTCAGTTTCTTCCAGACTCCAAAAAACGTGGATATCCTTACTTCCACCGCTATGTCCCAAAATTCTTCAGCAACTACCTCCCCCCTCCCGTCAACCTTGCCTATCTCCGACAATCTTGGAGCTTTTAAAGCTCGAACTTACATTATCCAATTGATATTTTTTGATTTACCTTTCAGCCTTTACAACAGGCTGTGAAAATAGCCTTGCTATTCTCTCTGTTATACCTTTCACCTTGGGGTCACCTTGATTACCTTTTGACTTGTACGCAGAGGCTGAACAGTGAACAAGATATACATGTATTACCTGTAGCTACTTCACTGTCATGAATGGTGAAATTACCCAATTGTAAGAAAGAAAAACCCTTGCAAGGCAAAAGAAAAGATTAACTGATAATCTCTGATGCACGAGTGGTTATAAAGCCCATCACATTTTGTGCAACAGAATGTTTTGTTATCACGGTCGAACCCTCTAAAGCCCCTCCTTGTTGATCCTTGGACACCATTGTGTAGTGTTTTCACTTTCCCAGATTATTTTCAAGGCCGTGTAGCTCCAACAGAATAGACCACACAGTTAGCAAGCGGCACGACAGTTAGCAAGCGGCACGACATTTCAACACAAGTTTAACATTTCCTTTTTAGGAATAACATTAGAAGCAAAAACACCTCGCTACAGCTTATATTGCGCTGTTAAGGCATTTGACACAACGAGGTGAATCGAAAGTCACTTTGAGTGCAGTTCGTGGTTTGTCCCCAGAAGAAACTGTCATTCTGATTAACAAAATTGTTCTTTCTTTTTTGCTTTCAGCATCACGACAATAACGCTGCACGAGGTTACAATCTACCATAACCATAATATTTCCTAGCAGGTAGGCTCACATGATGACCAGCTGATGCTACAGCCAATTTAGTTCAAACAATTTAACCGGGACTGCCACAAGGCGTCGGGAATGACATGCACCTCCAAGGGAAATAAGCAGCTGCCTTTAACATCCTATCTCCTGCCATGTCAAAGTTATGCACCATCCTCTGAATGGTGCCCCATTTTTTGGCTTATGATGTTGACGGTGTCATTTTTAAACATGCATTTTTAGTTTTGTTCTTTGATTCCTTTCACAGATGAAGAATCACCCGGCTATCCCGGAGCAGCACGAGTTATTTTTGTAGAAATTATAGGATCCCTACAGTGCAGAATGAGGCTATTTGGCCCATCGAGTCTGCACCGACCACCATCACAACCAGGCCCTATTTCTGCAACCTCACATATTTACCCCGCTAATCCCTGTAACCTACACATCCCGGGACATTAAGGGGCAATTTAGCATGGCCAATCAACCTAACCCGCACATCTTTGGACAGTGGGAGGAAACCGGAGCACCCGGAGGAAACCCATGCAGACAACGGGGAGAATGTGCAAACTCCACACAGATAGTGACCCAAGCCGGGAATCAAACCCAGGTCCCTGGAGCTGTGAGGCAGCAGTGCTTAACCACTTGCCATCATGCTGCCCCCAAATTCATGGATGTCCCAAAAATTGGGGAAATAGCACCACTATTTTTTGATATGTGAAGGTAGCAATTACTGGTGAGGATGTCCTTGTATAAATAATAAGCACACTCATAGCAAATTGCTCTCTCTATACTTTTCTTTCCCCATTGAGTTGATAAGAATCAGGGCTCATAGAATTGCGAGTACAATTAGCGATGAATCCCACATTGGAAAAGAAATTAATTGCATCCTCCATCCTTTCCCCATCACCCTGCCAACACTCTCACTTTGAAATATTTATCCAACATGCTTTTGATAGTTACAATTGAACCTGCTTTCACCAGCCTTTCAAACAGTGCAATTTCACAATGATCGATCATCATGTGCACTGTATAAAAATTAAAATCTCCTCAACATATATCTGGACCTTACTCTTAAATCTGATTGGTCCTATTTAAAGTGGGTTTGTGTATTAAGTGCTCATACCACGACTTCCACCTGACAGTTTCTGTTGCTTGAGATTTCCAACATGACAGTAATGATACAAGGACCAAAAAAACAGTAAAATTCACAAACCGTACGGAACTTAAAATCACCTGTGTTTGGATATATAGGCGTCATTTTAGTATGGCCAGTTCTATATAAGCTCTTGCTCTGGGATGATCGATGGTGCTGTTCAAGATGATCTTTCATGAGGAACATCCAAAATAAAAGAGATAACACTGTCATCAATACCAAACGTTTGCATCCAACTGACCCTCCTATACCCTCCAGTAACAAAACCAACCATTCAACAGGAATACAAGTAATGACAAAGAAAAGCAACAGGGGGAGAGAGAGAGATGAGAAAAATATGTAGCAGTCTTTATTAGTTCCTTTGACGTTGACATTGGTCAAAGAACATGCTGAACTATTCTTTCTCGCTACAAAGCAGGATTAGGCCATTCAGCCCCTCAAGTATGCCCTGCTGTTCAACTAGACCATGGCTGATCTTCCACCTAGGGCGGAATGGTGGCACAGTGGTTAGCGCTGCTGTCTCACGGGACCTGGGTTGGATTCCCGGCTTGGATCACTGTCGGTGCAGAGTCTGCATGTTCTCCCTGTGTCTGTGTGGGTTTCCTCCGGGTGTTCCAGTTTCCTCCCACGGTCCCAAAGACATGCTGGCTAGGTGGATTGGCCGTGCTAAATTCCCCCTCAGTGTACCCGAACAGGTGCCGGAATGTGGCGACTCAAGGATTTTCACAGTAACATCACTGCTGTGTTAATGTAAGCCTATTTGTCACACTAATAAATAAACATCAATGCTATTTTCCCACACCAACCCCATATGTCTTGAGATCATTAGATTTAGAAATCTATCGATCTCTGTCTTGAACATGCTCAATGATTGAGCTTCCACAGCCCTGCGTGGAGAATTCTAAGGACTCGCCATCCTCTGAGCGAAGAGATTCCTTCTCATCTCAGTCCTAGAATAGCCTACTCCTTATTCTGAGACTGTTTCCATGGTTCTAGAACAACCATCTCCCAACCCCCACCCACCTAGCAACCCCTCCCACCGGCCAGCTAGGGGAAAGTTGTTAGTTGCTGTCATTCATGTGACTTGGAGAGACTGTAAGTGAGATAGGCATACCAATTAAACTGATTAAAATCACATGTCAAATATAAAACTATACATGTGGGGCTCTTAGCTTAATAAAGTGAAGGCCTGGAATAGCCCAGATTGGACACACCATTTTGAAAAATTTAACCTCAAGGACGCATTGATTTAAAAATATTTTGAATTTTGTTCTGTGGAGGCAATTTCGCGAATTATAATTTCTCTTTAATTATTTCTGCCCTTCCTCAAGGGTGACATCTTTTGGCCTTTGCAATTCTCTTCGGTCTGGTGGTGACACCCAACATTCAGCAGGGGGACTGGGAACTACATTGGCGATCTCAGTCCAGAGGACAGCACTGCCATGGGAAGTGGAAACAAGCCCACACTCTCGAGGGTGCACTGTTGCGCGAGTAGAGCTGTGACACACTATGGGGTGGAGATGCCGGCGTTGGACTGGGGTAAACACCGTAAGAAGTCTCACAACACCAGGTTAAAGTCCAACAGGTTTATTTGGTAGCAAAAGCCACTAGCTTTCGGAGCGCTCGCTGCTCCTTCGTCAGGTAAGCGGGAGTTCTGTTCACAAACGGGGCATATAAAGACACAACCTCAATTTACAAAATAAGCGTTGGAATGCGAGTCTTTACAGCTAATCAAGTCTTAAAGGTACAGACAATGTGAGTGGAGAGAGGGTTAAGCACAGGTTAAAGAGATGTGTATTGTCTACAGACAGGACAGTTAGTGAGATTTTGCAAGCCCAGGCAAGTCATGGGGGTTACAGATGGTGTGACATAAACCCAAGATCCCGGTTGAGGCCATCCTCATGTGTGTGGAACTTGGCTATTAGTGTCTGCTCAGCGACTCTGCGTTGTCATGTGTCGTAAAAGCCGCCTTGGAGAACGCTTACCCGAAGATCAGAGGCCTGATCTTTGGTTAAGTGTTCTCCAAGGCGGATTTTACGACACACGACATCGCACAGTTGCTGAGCAGAAACTGATAGCCAAGTTCCGCACACATGAGGACGGCCTCAACCGGGATCTTGGGTTTATGTCACACTATCTGTAAGCCCCATGACTTGCCTGGGCTTACAAAATCTCACTAACTGCCCTGTCTGTAGACAATACACATCTCTTTAACCTGTGCTTAACCCTCTTTCAACTCACATTATCTGTACCTTTAAGACTTGATTAGCTGTAAAGACTCTCATTCCAACGATTATTTTGTAAATTGAGTTTGTGTCTTTATATGCCCTGTTTGTGAACAGAACTCCCGCTTACCTGACGAAGGAGCAGCGCTCCGAAAACTAGTGGCTTTTGCTACCAAATAAACCTGTTGGACTTTAACCTGGTGTTGTGAGACTTCTTACATACTATGGGCACAGAGCAGAGGGAACTTTACTCTGTACTGATGCGTCAGTGTCGCAGCAAGACCTGGGAGTGATTGATATTCATTGACAAAAGTATAACGCCACGTTCTACACTCTAACACTGACGCCCTTAACCTTTGATGATTCAGCCCATCTGTTCGTGAAGAACATACGTGACAGCAGTTCATGAGTCCATCGTATATAGTTTGCAAATTGCAAGAAGTATCAAAAATTAAAACACGAACATTCTCATAATAGCTGAACAGCCTTTGCTGTAGTAACAGCATGGAGAGATACTTGCTCACTCTGTAGCTAAAATAATTGCCTGAAAACCTAAGTGGTCTGCCTGATGTAAAGACTAAAGATGAATAAGCATTGTGCGCTGGATAGCCCTCCACATTAGTATTCTCCATCACCCACAAAGCAGGCAACTCTCGTTATGGAAATAGCATACTTAAGTACCTCATGACCTTTGCTATGCTTTCAGCTCAGTCCTGATGTTATTAAATGCTTGCAACAGGCCGCATTGTGGTGCTTTGGATTCTTGCCATGACACTTGAACATTACTTTGCAGTCTGCCTCCGAGGTTGCCCTTCATTTGTACACCTACATTGGCCTGAATACAGGAATTAATATCATGAATTTTGATTTAATGTGGCTATTGCAGCCCTCTCCTCATATACTGTCATTAAAAGACAATTGTCAACAATTATAACCTCCCTTCTCTTCTGTACAGTTTTAAACCAAATAAATTCAACTTGTGTGGGGCAATTTATCACTTCAGATAGTAATAATGGGCCCAACCTCCATTTTGTCAATATTTCTCCCATATTTTCTGAAAATGCCAATTCATGGGGCGGCACGGCGGCACAGTGGTTAGCACTGCTGCCTCACAGCTCCGAGGACCCAGGTTCGATTCCAGCCTTGGGTAACTGTGCGGAGTCTGCACGTTTTCCCCATGTCTGCGTGGGTTTCCTCCGGGTGCTCTGGTTTCCGCCCACAGTCCAAAGATGTGTAGGATAGATGGATTGGCCATGGGAAATGTGTGGGGTTACACGGCTTGGGCAAGATACTCTGTAAGAGAATCAGTGCAGACTCAATGGGCCAAATGGCCTCTTCTGCACTATAGGGATTCTATGATTATATGTTATGGAATATGGTTCATAGACACATGGGCTGAGAAATTCAGCTGATTAACACCTTTGTCTTGGGTGCTGCATTGCTTTGGAGGTCTAAAACTGGCATCCATGGACTGTGTGCATACCACAGAGGGCAAGATGTGCTGGGTGTCATACTGATGAGAACATCAGCAATGCATGAAGTGAACGTCAGTTGGAAGTATGCAGATTGTGACGTTAATCAGTTTGCAATGATTGTCTGACTACATTGCTGTGTCATTTTGGAGCTCAGTGTTGTAGCTTATGGCCTGTGTTAACCTAATCTGAGTGAAGGGGTTTTCAGCATCAAGAAGGCAACCCCATCAGTCAGTGTTACCAACAGCTTGCAGGCTTTTTGCTGATTAATTTCATCTGGTTATTGCTTTTTTTCGCCTTCGAAAGTCTACAGGAAGAATTTTTAAACAGTGACCCCTATTCCTAGTTTCTCCCACAAGAGAAAATATCCTCTCCACATCCACCCTTCTAAGGCCCCTCAGGATCTTATACGTTTCAATCAAGTCACATCTTACTCTTCAAAACTCTACCGGGTACACGCCTAGCTTGTCCAATCTTAACTCATAAGACATTCCACCCATATACTCGCCTTTGATGATTTATGTACTAAGACGCCCAGATCCCCCTGCATCTTAGAGCTCTGCAATATCTCACCATTTAGATAATATGCTTCTCTTTTATTCTTCCAGTCAAAATAGACAATCACATTTTTCCGCACTATACTCCATATGTTAGATCTTTGTCCACCCACTTAACTTGTCTATATCTTTTTGTAGCCTCATGTCCTCTTCAAAATTTATTTTCCTACCTATCTTTGTGTCATCAACAAATTTGGCAACCTTCCCTTCAAATCCTTCATCCAAGTCATTTATATAAATTGTAAACAGTTGAGGTCCCAGTACTGATCCCTGTGGCGCACCACTCATTACATCTTGCCAACCTGAAAATGATCTATTTATGCCTATTCTCTGCTTGCTATTAGCCAGCCAAACTTCTATCCATGCCAATATGTTACCTCCCACACCATGAGCTTTTATGTTCCACAATAACCTTTGATGTGGCACTTTATCAAATGCTTTCTGGAAATCTAAGTACAGTGCATTCACTGTATCCCCTTTATCTGCAGCATATGTGACTCCTTCAAAGAACTCGAATAAATTGGTTTAACATGATTTTCCTTTCCCAAAACCATGTTGACTTTGCCTGATTATCTTGAACGTATCCACGTGCCCTGTTGTAACATTTTTAATAATGGCTTCCAATATTTTCCCTCTGACAGATGTTAGGCTAACTGGTCTGTATTTCCTGCTTTCTGTCTCCCTTCCCTTTTTGAAAAGGTGAGCTACATTTGCTATTTTCCAATCTAGTGAGAACTTCACTGAATCTAGTCAGTTTCAGAAAATTAAAAGCAACACATTAACTATCTCACAAGTCACTTCTTTTAATACCCAAGCTGAAGTCTATCAGCACCCAGGTTCTTGTCAGCCCGCAGGGCCAACAATCTGCTCAGTACTACTTCCCAGGTGACAGTAATTTTCCTGAGTTCCTCCCTTCCTTTCAATTCCTGATTTCTGGAATGTTACTTGTATCTTCTATAGTGAAGGTAGATGCAAAATACCTGTTCAATTCATCTGCCATCTCCTTATTTTCCATGATCAATTCCCCAGACTCGTTTTCATAGGGCCCGAGCTTTCGTCGTTAACTAACAAGTGCTCCTGAACACTAATGATCACTCATGAACATCAATGATCATTCCTGAACATCAACAATCGCTCCTGAACACTAATGATCACTCATGAACATCAATGATCATTCCTGAACATCAACAATCGCTCCTGAACACTAACATTTACTCCTAAACACTAATGATCATTCTTGAACATCAACGATTACTCCTGAATACTAATGATCAGCACTAACGATAGCTTCTGAATGCCAATGCTTGCTTCTGATCATCAGTGGTCAACACAAAATATTGACAATTACTTCCTAACACCAGTAATAGCTTCTGAACACTAATGATGCCTTCTGAAAACTAACAATAGTTTCTGAACACTAATAACATTGCCTAACGTGAATGATCACTTCAACAAATTTACCAAAACTCAACTGGCTTTGGGCTGCTTCTAAGCGCTTTAATAACACCTGAAGTAATCAAAAGTCATCAAAAGATGGCAATTGAGCACTTTTGATGGCAAATGCTGTGTGTTGCTGCCAGAGAAACCTGTTCCAAATTGCACATTTTGATATCAACGATGTTACTGAATGCTTTGAAGTGGGTATAAGTGAATTCTCTGAAGTGCATTTTAATGCAAAACTATATTAAAATGTTCTGCTGGAGAAGCACCAGGGACCTGGACACAGAGATATCCACCATATGACCAGAAGCCTGGGCACGCACAGCTCTGTGAAGCTATCATTAACTGCACCAAATACATCTCAACCAGACTCTCAAGAATCTTAGCATATTTTATTCTGCCAGATGGGATGGCACAGTGGTTAGCACTGCTGCCTCACAGCGCCGGGTTCTATTCCCGGCTTGGGTCACTGTCTGTGTGGAGTTTGCACATTCTCCCTATGTCTGCGTGGGTTTCCTCCGGGTACTCCGGTTTTCTCCCACAATCCAAAAAGATGTGTGGGTTAGGTGAGTTGGCCTAGCTAAATTGTCCCTTAGTGTCAGGGGGACTAGTTAGGGTAGGTGCATGGGGTGGGATTGTGGTCGGTGCAAACTCAATGGGCCGAATGGCCTCCTTCTGCACTGTAGGATTTTATGGTCTATGATTCTATAATTAAGAATTTTGAAAAATGTAGCTTCATATAAGGAACTTGATACAGCTGTCTACTCCAGACCATCAACGACATGGACACATAGATGTGCGAGTTAGGTTGATTGGCCATGCTAAATTGACCGTAGTGTCAGGAGGATTAGCAGGGTGAATGAGGGTTATGGGAATAGAGTCTGGGTAGGATTGTGGTCGGTACAGACTCAATGGGCCGAATGGCCCCATTCTATGATCTGACAGACCACTTGGGACATGCACTCACACCTCCACACTGCTTCAGAAACTTGTGCACGGACACTGTTACTGCCAACAACAAGGTGGTCGGACACACCTCCAGGCACAAGATGGAGACATTAACTTTTAATAGATTGTTAAGCCACCTAGTTAGCAATGTAATCCCATAGAAGGCCAATAAATGACTTGGAACACCTTTATTCGACTACTATGAACTTGGCCACAGGAACCTCATTGAGAATATGATGACATGTCCAAGTCCAAAGATGTGCGGGTTAGGTTGATTGACCATGCTAAATTGACTCTGTCAAGGGGATTCGCAAGGTCAATGAGGGTTACGGGAGTAGGGCCTGGGTGGGATTGTAGTTGGTACAGACTCGATGGGCTGAATGGCCTCCTGTATTGTAGGGATTCGATGACTCTCCACAAGATCACAAGGAACTCCATACTTCAATTGCATGAGTTATTTTGACTCACTTATAGCGCTGTTTCATTTGTACTTGAACTGATTTTTGGCAACAGTGACCTGCTAACGATGCCACTGTGGGAACTTATCTAGAGAACATTTTGCTGGTGTTAAAGCTACATGAATTGCTTTATGCATTGCAGCATATTCTGACAATCAATTTAATTCAACCATGCATATTAATTCATTTCTCTTGTACTCTAATAATCTCAGCAACACCTCCAAGTTGGGTCACCCAGGGAAGAAAGTAGAACACAAGCACTTTTCCACATAGTTATCTTATGTTGTTCCTCTTGTCATTCCTACTAAAGCTCCTCAGACACTGAAACAGCCCACCTTCAAATGCAGCAAGATCTGGACAATCACCAGGCTTGGACTGACAAGTAGTAAGTAACATTTGTGCCACACAAGTGCCAGGCAATGACCAAAACTATCCAAAATGGTGCTGGAGCGTGGTGGCATACCCTCCAATTCCATCTTTTACTCTTGTTCTATGCTTTTAAAACTGTACTCTAAGTCTTTTCAACTCTGTAACATGACTGTAACACTACATTCTGCACCCTCTCCTTTCCTTCTCTATGAATGGTATGCTCTGTCTGTATAGTGCGCAAGAAACAATATTTTCACTGTATACTAATACATGTGACAATAATAAATCAAATCAAATCTCCAGCAAGAGAGAATCTAACCAGCATCCCTTGACATTGAATGGCATTACCATCAATGAGTCCCCCACTATCAATTTCCTAGGGGTTACCATTGACCAGAAACTGAAACTGGACTAGCCATATAAATAATGTGGCTACAAGAGCAGGTCAGAGGCTGGGAATCCCATGGAGAGTAACTCACCCTAACTGACTTTGCTGTTTTATTCTGAATATGATGTGGAGATGCCGGCGTTGGACTGCGGTAAACACAGTAAGAAGTCTCACAACACCAGGTTAAAGTCCGACAGGTTTATTTGGTAGCGCAAGCCACTAGCTTTTGGAGCGCTGCCCCTTCATCAGGTGAGTGGGAGTTCAAACAACCGCACAACCTCAAACAGACCATTGTCCGCAGCAAACTACCCAGCCTTCAGGAGAACAGTGACCACGACACCACACAACCCAGCCACAGCAACCTCTGCAAGACATGTCGGATCATCGACATGGATGCCATCATCTCACGTGAGAACACCATCCACCTTGTACACGGTACATAGACTTGCAACTCGGCCAACTTTGTCTACCTGATACGCTGCAGGAAAGGATGTCCCGAGGCCTGGTACATTGGGGAGACCATGCAGACGCTACGACAACGGATGAATGAACACCGCTCGACAATCAGCAGGCAAGAGTTTCTCTTCCTGTTGGGGAACACTTCAGCGGTCACGGGCATTCGGTCTCTGATCTTCGGGTAAGCGTTCTCCAAGGCAGCCTTCACGACACACGACAGCGCAGAGTCGCTGAGCAAAGACTGATAGCCAAGTTCCGCACACGTGAGGATGGCCTCAACCGGGATCTTGGGTTTATGTCACACTATCTGTAACCCCCACGACTTGCCTGGGCTTGCAAAATTTCACTAACTGTCCTGGCTGGAGACAATACACATCTCTTTAACTTGTGCTTAACGCTCTCTCCACTCACATTGTCTGTACCTTTAAGACTTGATTAGCTGTAAAGACTCGCATTCCAACCATTATCTTGCAAATTGAGTTTGTGTCTTTATAATCCCTGTTTGTGACCAGAACTCCCACTCACGTGATGAAGGGGCAGCGCTCCGAAAGCTAGTGGCTTTTGCTACCAAATAAACCTGTTGGACTTTAACCTGGTGTTGTGAGACTTCTTACTGTGTTTATTCTGAATAGACAGACTTTGAGAAAGATTACCTCTCTTGGGAGAAGTCAATCATTAGTTGTCACTGTCTTTATGTCCCTGCCAAACCTGAACATTACTCCCAATATGGTCATTAAACAGAAGTGATAATTAACCCGTTAATTCTTACCTGATTGGCACGCAATGTCCTGACTCCCCAAAGTCTGTCCACCATCTACAAGGCACAAGTCAGGAGTGTAATGGAATACTCTCCACTTGCCTTCATGAGTGGATCTCGAACAGCACTCGCACAAAGCAGCCTGCTCGATTACTACCCCTCCCATAAACATTCAATGCCTCCACCACCAACAAACAGTGGCAGCTGTATGTACTATCTACAAGAAGCACAGCAGGAACTCATTAAGACTCCTTAGGCAACACCTACAAAACCTACGACCACGCCCATCTAGAAGGACAAACAGCAGCAGAACCTGGCGGTTCCCCTCCAAGTCACTCACCACCCTGACTTGGAAATATATCAATCACTGTTTCTTCACTGTTGCTGTGTCAAAATCCTAGAAATCCCTCCCTCGCAGCACTGTGAATGTATCTACACTTCAGGGACTGCAGTGCCTCAAGAAGACAGTTCACTACGAGTTTCTCAAGGTCAATTAGGGATGGGCAATAAAAGCTGGCCTAGCCATCGATGCCCACATCCCATAAGTGATTTGTTTTAAAAATGACTTGTATTTGTGTATAAACTGCCCTGCACACAAGATGGTTCTCCCATTTCCTGGCCAAGAACACAATTAGAAATGATTTATATAAAATCATCCCAGGATCCCAAAATAATTCCATGCTCCCCAGAAAGGATTAAGCTTGCTTTGATGTTGTACTGACTGTTTTATGTGAGGCAGAGACAGGGAGTGAAGGAGCTGAGAGGATGAGAACAGGAGATCCAGAGAAAGGGAAAGTAAAGTGGGACAGCAGGGAGGGCTGGGATTTCAGACCAGGGAGCTGACAAGAGGAGAATGAAGGGTAGGGAGGTTAGGGAGGGCGGGAGACAGGATGACCGAGAAAGCACTGGAGAACTCAGAATAAAGATGGGATCAGACCAGAACGAGGTGACAAGCACTCTTAACAACAGAAAAAACAGACCACAATAACTTCCATACAAGATGCCCTCATTCATATTCAACCACCAAGCACTGACCTAAATTTCTAGCCTAATACGTGAGGTTTAACAATATGAATATTACACTGTTAGGAGCAGGTCCTTAACATTGCCATTTAATTTTCTTTCTCATTCGTGAGCGGGGGGAAACACATCTGTGACATTTACGTTGTGCATTTTACAAAGTGACATTCCCCATCTGTTATGCAGAAGGTTTCAGTCAGAAAATGAACGACACGTTTGCATTTAGCATGGAATTACTGAGTATTATGACTTCATTACAACCTTTTGAAAGGTAATGGGGAAACTCGCAGCCAATTCAGGGTGTTTGATCTAAAGTTATGTATTCGCCTCCTGTGTCGTTATGCCCTGCAGGATGGCGTAGAATTCAGGCTCGCGAGGAGTGGGGGCGAAATTTCAATTTTGAACGGGGTGTTTTGAATCAGAGTTCTATACAATTCCCTCTCTTGGGACAAATCAAACATCAGTTGTCATTGTCTATCTATCCCTGCCAAACCTGAACGTTACTCCCAATGTGGTCATTAAACAGAAGTGATCATTAATTCTTACCTGATCGGCACGCAATGTCCACATCTTTCTCGAAGTCTGTCTATTTAGAATAAAACAGCAAAGTCAGTTAAAACAAGTAGTGGCAACGTCAAAACCCGATTTATATTTTTTAAAAATGCTGAAGCCAATCCACTGGCTTATTCCACTGGCAACGAACAAAATGAAATAGAAACAAAATAAAATAAGACAAAAAGAATAGAAAATGCTGGATAGACTCAGCAGGTTTGGCAGTATCTGTGGAGAGAGAATGGGGGGGTGGGGGGGAATTCTCTGGCTGTTCTCGCCAGTGGGATGTTCCGTTCTCGCTGTAGTGAACAGAGATTTGGCTGAACGCCAAATTCTCTGCCCTCGATTGCAACGGTGGCGGGATACGAACGGCCCGGAGGATTCTGGCCAATCTGTCCTGTCCAGTATGACTCTTCATCAAGTTCCAAAGAGGAGTCATGTTTCGACTCGAAATTCCAGTTCTTGTCTCCCTCTTCGCAGATGCTGCCAGACCTGCTGAGTTTATCCAGTGTTATATCTTTTCTTTTGTTTCAGATTTTCAGCACCTGCAGTATTTTCCTTTCGTTATGAACAAAATGAATTCTTGTTGTATCAGAACATTCACAACATTGTTCAATGCTTGCATTTTCAGCAGGACTCAAGCAGTTCTGAGAAAGGGAGGAAAGACCAAAGTAAACTGGAACATGGAGGGCAATGGATAATTACAATTAAAGTGTGCTCAGCTGCATACAGCGCTTTTCATATTAGATTACAATCACTGGTTATGCAGTACTGACAAAAATAGTGGATAAGCCCAACACAACAAGCATTTGGAAAGAGTGCATCATGTGTGAAACTAACAATGAATCAGTCAGAGGAAGAAAGCCATGATTTTTCAATCAAAGAAAATAACAGTGCAAAGAAGGTTCACCAGGATGTTGCCTGGTCTCGAGGGCGTTGGCTATGAGGAGAGGTTGAATAAACTAGGATTCTTGTCACTGGTAAGGCGGAGGTCTACAAAATTATGGCAGACATAGACAGGGTGGATAGTCAGAGGCTTTTTTCCCAGGGTGGAACTATCAATTACAAGGGGGCACAGGCTCAAGATGAGAGGGGGAAAGTTTAAGGGAGATGTGCGGGGTAAGTTTTTCACATAGAGGGTGGGTGCCTAGAACGTGCTACCAGAGGAGATGGTGGAAACAGGCACATTAACAACATTTATGAGGCATCTGGATGGGTACATGAATAGGGAGGGAATAGAGGGATGCAGACCAAGTAAAGGCAGAAGATTTTTTTAAAAATTAAGTTAGGGCATCATGATCGACACAGGCTTGGAAGCACGAAGTGCCTGTTTCTGTGCTGTACTTTATTTGCTGTTTGTTCTTAATAGCACTCAATTAGGTTATTCTATTTGTGGAACAGTCACATCCTAAGGCCCGGAATCAAGCTGTTGATAGGATGAAGACGGGTAAGTTCTTTAAATGAGAACACCAATTAAACAGTTCAACAAAAGCTTCATGGATCAACAAGTCCCTGTACAAATATATCAAGAGAAATTCTATCAAGTGACATGCAAAGTCTTTCTCAGCACCTGGTTTAAATGTATAATTTCCACACTCTCTATTTGATTTGACATTCATTGCTAATTTTGCGAGCTTTTCTCATGGCAGCTGTGGGTCAGGAATCAGGCTGGAATGTTAAGGCTATTATTTACGCCTATGTTTAACCAGGATTCCCTGCTGGCCACTGCTTCTAGACCAAGAGCCCCTTCACTGTCCCATTAGGTTGAAGTTAGCTCCCAGAATGATCTTTGTTTTAATTCCTTTCCTTTAGTTGTTTGTTGGTCCAAAACTTGAGTATTGTTGAACAAAAAGACATCCTGCTGAAGCTTTTCATCTAACACTCATCAGAATAATTCACAAGAATACCAATAGAAGGGAAAACAACATTATATTGCATGAGAGGACAGTGCTGACTGGTTGGCAAATAGACTCTGATTGGTAGAGTGTTGCCATGTAGCATGCACCAATTGACGGTGACTGACAGCTAACTGCCAAGCATTGTTTGATATTTAAACCAGAGAGCTTGACTCTAATTGGCCATGACATTGCCCTGAGGAATGGACAAGCAAATGCTTGTCATTAATTTTCTTTAGCTGAAACAGGCACAATGTGAGTACATGTTCTTTCTGTCTGCAAAGGACAGAGCCCTGTGTATTAATAACTGTAGCTTCCAGTATACACAAATGTACGACACTGCCAGCCTGACTGACAATCTCAAATTGATTGTCAGCACACAGTGTCTCATTTTTCAGCAATCCTTTCCCTTAGTAAAAAACAAAAATAAATGTAAACAAAGCATTTTTCTCCTCAGTCTAATACTGAAACAAGACTGGGTTAGTTAGGCTTTGCAATAAATTGGGAGGTGGCAGCGAGGGGGAAAAGCAGGAAAGCACATATTAAATATATTTTAAAGTCATTTATAGGATGTCAATATAGCTGGCTAGACCAGCATTTGTTGCCCATTCCTAATTTCCCTTGAGAAGGTGGTGGTGAGCTGCGTTCCTAAGTTGATGCAGACCTTGTTATGGAGGTAGAGACACTGTACTGTTCGGAGAGAGTTCCAAGATTTTGACCCAGCAACAGTGCAGGAATGGTGATATAGTTCCAAGTCAGGATGGTGAGTGGATTGGAAGGGAACTTGCAGCTGGTGGTGTTCCATTTGTCTGCTGTCCCTGTCCTTGAAGGTTTTAGAGATCATGGGTTTGGAATGTGTTGTCAAAGAAGTCTTGGCGAGTTGCTGCAGCACTTCTGGTAGATGGTACAAGCTACAGTCACCGTGCATCAGTGGTGAAGGGGGTGAATATTTAAGGTGGTGGGTGGTGTGCCGATAAAATGGCTGCTTTGTCCTGGATGGTGTCGAGCTTCTTGAGTAGTGTTGGAACTGCACTTATTCAAGTAAGTGGGGGTATTCCACCATATTCCTGACTTGTGCCTTGTACTTTGGGGAATCAGAAGGTGAGTTACTGGCCTATCCTTTTAGCCACAGCATGTATATGGCTGGATGTCTTGTGGTGCTGTGGGTAGTCTTCCTTTGAGCAAGAAGCTTTGGATTCCAGTCCACCCCAGGACTTGATGGCCAAGGATGATGCGTACATAATGTGGTCAAACAGGTTGAGTGCATCAACTTTCAATCCTTCCAAACACACCAATGATAGGCAGTAAGAGCAGGAGAGACCCCTGGTCAGCCATGCTTGATGTGGACTGGCACCTGTCATGCTACAAGCCCCTAGTGACATTCTAGAGACCTGTTCTGGGAATTAATAGCTAGGGAAACAGACAAAAGGCTGTCTTAGTGTGCCACTAGGTGTGGGAAGAGAATTGGATTGGATTTATGTGGCTGGTCCAGTTCAGTTTCTGGTCAATGATAACCCCCAGGATGTTGACAGTGGGGGATTCAGTGATGGTAGTTCTGTTGAAAATCAAGGGGTAATGGTTAGATTCTCTCTTGTTGGAATTGGATGTTGCCCAATATTTGTGAGGCACGATTGCTACTTTGCCACTTAACAGTCCAGCCGGACTGTTGTTCAATCTTCCTGAATATGCAGGCCTGGAGTTATTTATTATCTGAGAAATTACAAATGGTAATCATTGTGCAATCATCAGTGAACATCTCGACTTCCCAGAGAAGATGCTGGAGGAACGGTCATTGATGTAGCAGTTTAAGGTGTTTGGAGCTGGGACTTTACACTGCAAAATTCCTGCAATAATGCTATGGAACTGAGATGATTGACCTCGAATAACTACAACCATCTCCTTTGTGCTAGGTATGACACCACCCAGTGCAGAGTTTCCCTCTGATTCCCATTAACTCCAATTTTTGCTGGGATTACTTGATGCCACACTTGGTCAAATGCTGCCTTGATGTTACAGGCAGTCACTCCCATTACTTTTATCACATTATTGATGATCGAGAGTAGACTGATGGGGCAGTAATTGGCTGGATTCGTACCATTTCTTATGTACTGGATATACTTGGACAATTTTCCACATTGCCGGGTAAATGCCAGGGTTGTGGCTATACTGGAACAGCTTGGCTCGGGGTATGGCAAATTATGGAGCACAACTCTTCAGTACTATTGCTGGAATATTGTCAGGGCCTATTGCCTTTGTAGCATCCAGTGTCTTCAGCTGTTTCTTGATATCACGTGGAGTGTATCAAATTGGCTGAACACTGGCATCTGTAATACTGGGGACCTCCGGAAGAGGCCAAGATGGATCATCCACTCAACAACTCTGGCTGAAGATTGTTGTGAATGCTTCAGTCTTGTGTTTTGCACTGATGTGCTGGGTTCCTCCATCATTGAGGATGGGGAAATTTGTGCAGCCTTGTCCTGTTGTTAATTATTTAATTATCCACCATCTTTCACCACTGGATGTGGCAGGACTGCAGAGCTTAGATCTGATGTATAGGTTATGGAATTGCTTTGGTCTGTCTATCATATGCTGCTTCTGCTGTTCACTACACAAATAGCCCTGCATTGTAGCTTCACTAGGTTGACATCTCATCTTTAGGTATGCCTAATGCTGCTCCTGGCGTGACATCCTACACTTCTCATTGAACCAGGCTTGATCCCCTGGCTTGGTGAGAATTGTAGAGTGGGGGATATGCTGGGCATGAGGTTACAGATTGTGATTGAGTAAAATTCTGCTGCTGATGGCCCACCGTGTCTCATGGATGCCTAGCTTTTCAAGTTGCTAGATCCATTCAGAATCTGTGCCATTTAGCATGGTGGTAGTGCCACACATTATGGAAGGTGTTCTCAGAGTGAACGCAATATAGCTCGTGCTCCTGTTACTCAGAGTGCTTCTTCCAAGTAGTTTTTAAAAAATGTTTATTTATTGTCACAAGTAGGCTTACATTAACACTGCAATGAAGTTTCTGTGAAAATCCCCTCGTCGCCACACTCCGGCGTCTGTTTGGGTACACTGAGGGAGAATTTAGCATGGCCAATGCACCTAATCAGCACAACTTTCGGACTGTGGGAGGAAACCGGAGCACCCGGAAGAAACCCACGCAGACATAGGGAGAATGTGCAAACTCCACACAGACAGTGACCCAAGCCAGGAATTGAAACCGGGTCCATGGCACTGTGAGGCAGCAGTGCTAATCACTGTGCCACCGTTCAAAATGCAGTACTGATTCATTAGTTGAGGGAGGGTGGGAGCCAGTAATCAGCAGGAGGTGCAGTGCTGAAGAAGGTCATTCGGCCCATCGAGTCTGCACCGACTGCAATGCCACCCAGGGCCTATCCCCATAACCCCATGCATTTATCCTAGCTAGTCCCCCTGACACTAAGGGGCAATTTAGCAATGCCAATCCATCTACCCCACACATCTTTGGACTGTGGGAGAAAACCAGAGCACCCGGAGGAAACCCACGCAGACACGGGGAGAATGTGCAAACTCTACACTGACAATGACCCAAGCCGGGAATCGAACCCGGGTCCCTGTTGCTGTGCCACCATGTCGCCCCACCACTGTGCCACCGCCCGCCCTCTACTGGGTCTGTCCTGCTGGTAGCAGAGGACATACTCAGCGATGCTTTTGGTGGTGTCTGGGACATTATCTGTAAGTTACGACATCAGGAGTACGACTATGTCAGACTGTTGCTTGACTAGTTTGTGGGACAGATCTCCAAATGTTGGCACATGTTGCCTGATGTTTGGGAGAAGGAGTCCGCAGAGTCAACACGACCCTTTGCTGTTTCTGGTGCCGAAATCAATGCCAAATTTATTGTGACTGCGTTTTGTGGTGGTTGGATAGAGCTGAGGCCATTTCGGAGGGCAGTTGAGGGTTAACTATATTGCTGTGGCTCTGGAGTCACATGTAGGCCAGACCAGGTAAGGACGGCAGATTTCCTTCCCTAAAGGACATTAGTGAACCAGATGGGTTTTTACACCCATCCAGTCATTTTATGATTGCCATTATCGAGATTACTTTTTAATTTCAAGGTTTGTTCAATAAACTGAATATAAATTCCTCAGTTGCCCTGGTGGGGCACGAATTCATGTCTATGAATCCTTAGCCCAACTCTCAGAAACACTAAGCCAGTAACATTATGATGACGCTATCGCACCTGTCTTCATTGCAACATTGAATTTCTGACACCATTTCTTAAATATACCACAGAACAGTGTACTTTTTATCAGTAAGGGTTCAAACATCAAGGGAGGCAGGCAACATTTAGGCCTAAGTGCAGTAGTCATCAACATTTAGGGCTAAGTGTGGTAGTGAAAGGGATCTCAGGGGAAGGCAGCTCAAGCTGGTACAAGAGAAACAACATATGCAGCTGGGGAGAGAATGGGTTGAAATATCACACAACTGATCACATTTCCTGGGTATAAAGGTCTGAAATTATTCCATAAAATTGTTTGTTTTATTACAGTGACCACTTCTGAAAGGTGGTACCAGGAGGAGAGTGGAAATACCTGACTGGAAACTGAACCTAAAGTTACTGTTGATCGCATTTGTGGGTGATTATGTGTGACATTCTCCTGACGATTATTCTAATGTGAGGCAATAAACATTGATGGATATTATAAACTGTCTTGTTGGCCTTTGTTGCAAGGGAGGGTACGGAGCATAAAAGATGGGGAAATCTTGTTGCTCTCCTTGGAGCAAAGGAAACTGTGAGGTTATCTGATAGAGATGTTCAAGACTACAAAAGTTTTAGATGAGGTAGACAAAGAAAGGCTATTCCCATTTGGGGATTGTACACAGCCTAGGATATACGGATTTAAGGTTTTCAGCAAGAATTGCAAGGAGGAACTTGTTTGAGTGGAGAGTGATAATGACCTGGAACTGCCTCCGAGGGTGGTGGAAACAGAGGTGATTAATGATTTCAAAAGGAGATGGATTGGGCACTTGAGAGAAATAAACATATAGGGTGACAGGGATAGAGCGAGGGGGAACGGGAGTGACTGGACTGCACTCCTGAGAGCTGGTACGCACTCGATGGGTTGATTTGCCTCCTTCTGTGCCAGAATGAATCTATGTCATCACACACCACCCTCCCACTGAATGGAGGAGATCCGTTCCCAAGATGCTGCTACTTAGTTGGACATCAGAACCCTTCAGGCGGACTCCAGCTCAATGGGAAGATCGGCACTGCACCAGAAAACCCGTGCAGGTGGACTTTTGCTGCGAATGTCAGGATGCCAGGCTGTGCCCAAAGGAGCAGAAGAGGATGAAGGTGGCAGGGGTGATGTACTGGCACTAATGCTGTGAAGAGGCGGGTGAAAAATCCTGCAGTCCTGACAAGTTACTCATTTGTGAAGGACCTTTACTAACCTGCCAGTGTCCCCAGTTAACAATACACTTTTGATTACAATTGAGTTACCCAGGTAAAAGACCAACATGAAGCAAAACACCAAGTCTGAATCACAATTATTATGATGCAAGAAGGTAGCTATTCGACCCACTGTGTGTTATGCCTGCCTCAGTCAGGTGGAATTGCACATTACTCTTGCTCCCAGGATCTGAGTGTTGTGTAATTCCTTGCTTCCCTCACTTTTCCCTTCTTCCTAAATTCATAGACATTTAACACCCACGCTTCATTTCAACTCATCACTACACTACCGTTTATTTCACCTTTGATGCTTTTCACGGGGAAAAGGCGGGAGAATGGCACCAAGTCAAGATGCTCATTTGGAGAGCTGCTGCCTTCACAAATGAGTAACTTGTCAGGACTGCAGGATTTGTCACCCGCTCCTTCACAGCATTAGTGCCAGTACATCACCCCTGCCACCTCCATCCTCTTCTGCTCCTTTCATGTCTCCATCATGTCTGCAGCAGCTCACCAAATGATATGGAATGTAAAGGATGAATGTTAATGTTAAAAAAAAACATATAAACATAAACTCCACACAGACAGTCACCCAAGGCCAGAATTGAACCCAGGTCCCCACAGCATTGTGAGGTAGCAGTGCTAACCACTGTGCCACCGTGTCTCTCCCCCTTCCAATTCTAAACTATGAAAAATGTAATCGTCTGTCCAGGAAGTGGAAAATATTCCAGTGCAGTGTCCGCATTCCAGATATCTCCTTAGACATCAGGGCACATGGAAACACCAGAGGTGGCAAAATGCGGGGATATTCGGAGTTTGTTGGGTGTGCCTGGTCTCATGCCCCTACACCCCCAGAACTTGGTGAGACTCAGTTCAGCTTTTCTAACAGACTGTTGCTCTCGACTGATCTTACACGCCACCTCATGAATAGCTGCAATGCAACATTGGTTAAAAAGCTGTGGTGAAAAGGGAAATAAAAAAAATCCAAAAAGTTTTTAAAATACAAAGAAATATGAGCGGGACAGGAAGCGATGTGCTTCAATTCAGAATGGGTAAAAATGTGACTGTTCATTCATTTTGAGATTGGAAGGAAATGCTGCATCATTGAATGATATCACAGAAGGAGGCCTTTCAATCCATCATGCCTGTGCTAGATCTTCGAAAGATCAAACCGATTACTCCCACTCCCGTGCTCTTTCCATGGGGCGGCACGGTGGCACAGTGGTTAGCACTGCTGCCTCACAGTGCCAGGGACCCGGGTTTAATTACCGGCTTGGGTCACTGTCTGTGTGGAGTTTGCACATTTTCCCCATGTTTGTGTAGGTTTCCTCCGGATGCTCCGGTTTCCTCCCACAGTCCAAAGATGTGCTGGTTAGGTGCATTGGCCGTGCTAAATTCTCCCTCAGTGTACCCGAACAGGCGCCGGAGTGTGGCGACTAGGAGATTTCCATCGTAACTTCACTACAGTGTTAATAATAAATAAACTTAAACTTCCTCCGAAGTGTTTTCCCTTCATGAATTAATCTAACGTCCTTTAGAAAGTTACTATTGATTCTGCTCTCACTGCTATCTCAGACAGTGCATTCCAGATCGTAGCAAATTGTCTTGTGAAATTGTTGTCATCTCACTTCCGGTTCTTTTCCCAACCATCTCCAATCAGTGTCCTCTGGTTACCAGCCCTCTTGCCATGGGAAACTGGCTCTCCTCACTCACGGTTCACAATTTTGACCACCTCTATTCAATCTCCCCCATCCTTTTTGCTGGAAGGAAAACAATCCCAACTTTCCCTCCTCTTTCCAGCTTTTCCAAATGGAAATCTGAACCAAAAACAAAACATTCTGGGGGGCTCACTGGGTATTGGGAGGAGAAGGGAGAAAGCAAAGAGCTGTCATTAGTAACGGGTCATATTCCGAGGATGGTTTGACTACATCACTGCCTCACGTGATGGCCCAGTGGTATTATCACTAGACTATTAATCCAGAAACTCAGCTAATGTTCTGGGGATCTGGGTTCAAATCCTGCCATGGCAGTAGTTGGAATTTGAATTTGATTTTTTTTAAAATCTGGAATTAAGAATCTACTAATGACCATGAAACCATTGTCGATTATCGAAAAAAATCCATCTGGGTCACTACTGTCCTTTAGGGAAGGAAATCTGCCGTCCTTACCTGGTCTGACCTACATGTGACTCCAGAGCCACAGCAATGTGGTTGACTCTCAACTGAACTCAGACAACGAGGGATGGGCCACAAATGCTGGCCAACCAGAGATGCTCATGTCCCACAAATGCAAACATCCTTTTTCCTCTTTCACAGGCCGATTAATTCGCTGGTATTATTTTGTGTTCTTGCCTGGGGTTGGACTTTGACAGTCCGGTTTCTGTATTTCCATTCTGCCGAGGAGATGAAGTGTTTCCTTCCCAAAGGACATTAGTGAACAGATGGGTGTTTCCAACAATTGACAATGGTTTCATGGTCATCAGTAGATTCTTAAAGTGTGTCCCCATTGTATAGGTGGAGCTGGTATCTGAGATCAGGACAGGATGGATTGGGCCACAAGCAGAACTTCCAGTGATTCAGCATCTTCGACAGACAGACTGGACAAGCTGCCTGCCTCCTCGCTACTGAATGTCACAACTCAGGAACCCAATGAAGTACTCTGTGCAGCATCAGCAACAGTATAAAGCACGATTCTCTCAATGAATTCTGCATGTCAACTTTCATGCAGTGTGCAATGCAGTTTGGAGAATTCCTTCTGGCGACCCGCTTTACAGCGAGCATTCCAATTTTAAATCACTCCGAGAGCCCGGCACATCAAATAGAAGGGAAGTTTAAGACTGTAACAGTTCCTACCATTAACTGCTGTGAGTTAACGCTAACAAAAGACTGCCCTGTATGTAGTGTTCTCAGATTGTCCTTGCCCATATAAATCCCTCAACCAATTTCAAAAGATAACATAAAGAAAAACAGATTGTGGAGAGAAAAACAGAGGGAGACATTACTGGCTCCCCGGTGGTGGGGCTATGGGTGGAGGGGGACTATAGATATTTTGCAGCTCACCCAACCTGTCACAGGTCAGTTTTACCATCTACTGTGGTGGGATTTGAGCCAAGGACCCCAAAGCATTGCTCCAGGTTTGTGGTTTACCAGTTCAGTGACCTAGACCACTAGGTCACAGGAAGGAAACTATAAAATGCCAGGGAGCCTGCATAGGGACAGGCAGCCAACTTAAGTGATTAATTGCCCAATTCAGGGCACTTTTCTCAAGTCACTGGCGTCATGCGGGTGGTAGAGCAGCCTCCTGCTGTGGGGGGAGACCAGTAGCAGCATGAAACCAGCCTCTCAGTGGCTAGCTGGAGGGGTATGGGGGGAGAGGGGACCGGAGCCCCATGGTTCAAGGAAGTGGCTACCAGCAGTTAATGCTTACCCCGTGGCCCCCAACGCCGTTGCCGGAGGCTTCTCCCTTCTGTTCTCCAGGCCCAACCCATCTGACCCACGTAACAATCTACAACAAAGAACAATACAGCACAGGAACAGGCCCTTCGGCCCTCCAAGCCCGCGCCGCTCCCTGGTCCAAACTAGACCATTCTTTTGTATCCCTCCATTCCCACTCCGTTCATGTGGCTATCTCATGCTCACCCTCCTAAGGGCACATCAAAATGGAGGCACCTTTGCATTCTGCTTGCTGCCTGAGCAGCGACCAGCCAGACGGTGAAGGAGCAGAGAAGGAGACAATCTTTGCTCTACATTCATTCACAAAGTGAAACATTTCAAATGTGTAGCTCACAAGTCTACAACTCACACCAATATCAGCATGTGTCTCTTTATATGGGTCCCAAGTGTGGTAATGATCCAATCGCTGCACCCCTCGCCCAGCTCTATATCCTGAACATTCATTTATACAATAACACCACCTCCCTCGGTGGTGCTGCTGAGTTTTTTTTAAGCTTATTTATTGGTGTCACAAGTAGGCTTACATTAACACTGTGAAGTTACTGTCAAAATCCACTGGTTATAGAAACATAAACATAGAAACTAGAAGCAGGAGTAGGCCATTCAGCCCTTCGAGCCTGCTCCGCCATTCACTTTGATCATGGGTGATCATCGAATTCAATATCCTGTCTCCCCCTCCCCCTCCCCTGCCCACCTTCCTCCCATCTCCCCTGATCTCTTTAGCCCCAAGAGCGATATCTTAATTTCTTCTTGAAATCAGACAATGTTTTGGCCTCAACTACATTCTGTGGTAGTGAATTCCACACATTCACCATTCTCTGGGTGAAGAAATTCCTCCTCACCTAAGTTGTACATTCCAACGTCTGTTCAGTTATACTGAGGTAGAATCTGGCACGGCCAATGCACCTAACAACGCATCTTATGAACTATGGGAGGAAACTGGAACACCCGGAGGAAACCCATGCAGACACAGGGAGAATGTGCAGACTCCACACCCTAGCCGGGAATCAAACCCGGGTCCCTGGCGCTATGAGGCAACAATGCTAACCACCGTGCCACCGTGATGCTGGCCACTGATCCACCAGTGTGGAAGGCCCGCCCACCATCCTTAATTGGCTGCCAACCAGCTGTCTCCTGGCAACATCACAGGGGAAGTTCCACCTTTCGTCCAAAAGCACTGGCCACCCAAAAACTGCCAGGTTAAAGGCCACCTTTCTTCTGAGATAACATTTCAGGTCAAATTCCAACAAAAAGTCATCGTTCTGAAATGGCAACTCTGGTCCGTAATTCTCCGACCTCGCCCGCAGCTGGGATTCTCCAGTCCCGCTGCAGTGAATGGAGATTTGACTGAGTGCCACATTCTCCACTCTCTCTGGCGGGGGTGGCGGGGTGTGAGAGATCGGAGAATCCTGGTGTCCATTTCTATCTCCACAGGTGCTCTCTGAACTGCTGAGTATTTGTTGCCTTTTCTGTTTTCGATTCACATTAATTTGCTTTTGTATTGGTGCAAAATATGAATTTACTTTTGTTTCTTACTTTTCATTTCTATCTTTCTTTTCCTTTTTTAATGCAATCTTTCCTTCATCTCACTTTATTCCTCCTTCAGTACCTGATTACATTCGCTCTCTTTAACTCACCTTCCTTGCAATGTTTAATTTTCATTCCTTTACTCTGATCTTTTAAGGAGATACCGTATTGCTTGTCTGGTTGTCCAGGTCCCAGATGCCCTCAGTTATCAGATCACACATCCAGCAACATAATGGGCAAAATACTTGGAGCTGAAGATCTAACTTAATAGCAGACATGATCGCTTACCCTGTTACTGCAAAATATGGCCCAAGATATTTTTTCAAATACAATTTCTTGGAGTGAAATGATTAACTGGACTATTTTCCCTTGCGAAATGAGGTGTCCTTTGAAGGCTTAGATCAGTAATTCTTCTGACACAAACACACATCAGGATCTCAACTTGCTCCAGGCAATTTTCAGATCTCCTGCTCCCTTGCACTCTGCTTGTCAAATGTACTGTGAGAATGGGCTGCACAGTGGCACAGTTAGCACTGCTCCTTCATAAGGGACCCGGGTTCGATTCCAGCCTTGGGGGAAACATAATGTTCACTATATTCTAGAGTTTGCATAGAGTGGGTAAAATATCTTATGCCTAATCTATAATAAGGATCAATTTCATGGTGTTAATGCTCTAGTTGGTTGCATTTCTAACCAAATCATGGCATCACTCCCATGACTTGGTTGTAAATGTACAGCACGGCGGCACAGTGGTTGGCACTGCTGCCGCACAGTGCCAGGGAACCAGGTTCAATTCTAGCCTCTGGTAACTGTCTATATGGAGTTTGCACATTCTCCCCATGTCTACATGGGTTTCATCCAAGTGCTCCGATTTCCTTCCACACTCCAAAGACGTGCACATTATGTGGATTGGCTATGGTAAATGCGCAGGGTTACAGGGATAGGGCAAGGCGGATGGGCCTGCGTGGTATGCTCTTTTGGAGAGTCGGTGCAGAGCCAATGGGCCGAATGGCCTCCTTCTGCACTGTAAAGATTCTATGGCGTGCTCTGAAAGGGCTGGACAACCCAAAGGTCTCAACTGTGCTCTATTACATGTAGATAACAATAATAAAGGCCTGATTTTAACCAAACTCATTAGGTGAGAACAGAGCAGGGTTTGCGTTGGCGACAATGGAGTGTGATATTCAAAGGGGAGTGAACCAGGTGTCCAACCTGCAGATTAGGTCTGGTTCCAGCAAGAGAATAAAGAAATAAATGCTAACCATGATCCGAGCATGACCATTTGGAAAAGTACTAGCTGTATCTCCGGCTATTGGATCCTGGCAGTTCCGCAGGCGGCATCGAACAGCATCTTGTACCTATTGAACAGGAAGAAACCAATAGGTAAATCATTAAACTGATCATGGAGGCATTTATGACTTGGTCCAATTTTACAGTAGGACACATTTTTAAATTATTTTGCAGCTATCAAAACAGATAGTACAAAATATTTATTTATTAGTGTCACAAGTAGGCTTACATTAACACTGCAATGAATTTACTGTGAAAATCTCCTAGTTGCCACTCTCCGGCACCTGTTTGGGTACACTGAGGGAGAATTTAGCATGGCCCATGCACCTAACCAACACGTCTTTCAGACTGTGGGAGGAAACCGGAGCACTTAGGAGAAAGCCCACGCAGACACGGGGAGAATGTGCAGACTCCACACAGACAGTGACCCAAGCCGAGAAGCTAAGTTTTCCCTCAGTGTACCCGAACAGGCGCCGGAGTGTGGCGACTAGGGGATTTTCATAGTGACTCCATTGCAGTGCTAATGTAAGTCTACTTCTGACACTAATAAATAAACTTTAAACATCTTTGCATCCACAACCATCTGTGGTGAAGAATTCAAAAGATCACAATCCAGGGGGAGGTCCATGGCTGCAGTGCTGGTTATGAGGGGGGATGTGCGGAGGGGGAGAGGAGGGGTGGCATTTCACTTGTCCTGAAACCGTAAAATCCCGCCTGTGGTCGACAGATCTTTCTATGGTCCCCTCCTCACCTGCTCCGTTTCCCGTGCCGGTCGAGACAGTAAAATTCTGGCCTAGGTACATGATTATGAGAGACATGAACAGAGTGGATAAAGGAGAAACTATTCCCCTTCGTTGAAGGGTCAGTCACAAGGGGACATCGGTTCAAGGTGAGGGGCAGGAGGTTTAGGGGGGGATGTGAGGGAAAATGTTTTTACCCAGAGGGTGGTGGTGGTCTGGAAAGCACTGCCTGGGAGGGTGGTAGAGGCGGGTTGCCTCACATCCTTAAAAAAGTATCTGGATGAGCTCTTGGCAGGTCACAACATTCAGGGCTATGGGCCAAGTGCTGGCAGATGCGATTAGGTGGATGTTCAGGTGTTTCTAATGTGTGGGTGTGGACTGGATGGGCCTGTACTGCGCTGTATGATTCTATGATGTCTTTAGCCGCGAGGCCCAACTGTCACAGAGTGGAGCAGGCTTCACTGACCAGTTGGTCTTTGCCGTGAGTGTGTGTTATGTAACACCTCTGACTTCCTGTCAGCCAGTGTGGCAGCTTGACTATACGGGGTCAGTGCACGGGGGGATGGGGGGAGGGGGGAGGCAGCTCCTCCTGATCGCTCACCTCTCTCCTCAGGACGCAGTGCACCATGACAATGACGAATCCCTGCAGCGAGTCAAAGACGGCAAACAGGATCTGAAACAAGATGGAGCGTTTGTCGGTCATCGCCAGGACCGCCGACATCCAGGTCAGAGCGAGGAGGGGCAGCACCACACAGGAACTCCACAGCGACGCCCTGCACGCAAAGAGAAAAGTGGTCAGGTCTGGTGGGATGTAGGTGAGGGGGACGTTTCAAAAAGCTTAAGAGTGAAGTTTAATTACATACTTTTAAGGTAGTAAAAGTTAAATCTGCATTTTGTCCTAAGACGTCAGTCCATACTTTAATGGCATTTATATTTAAGCTATCTCTACAGACACCACGTTTTACATCTATCACCTTCTCAATAGTCATTTGAAATTAGAAGTTTCATGTATCTCCATAAAGAAAGAAGTTATGATTACCAAAATCATTTGTTTTGCGGGCAGTTTATATTTATAAAGTATTTTAACGTATTTATCGACATATATTCATATATAGATACAGATTTAAAATGCTTGAGACTAACATGGCATTACTGGCAGTGGTGGCTGATAAGGCTGTCGTTGAAACAACTCCGCACTTGGAACATTTGAGCGTCAGGCCGCTATGGGGCTCACTCATCTGACTGGAACCAAATAAAAAATCCAACAAAAAAAAGGAAGAGAGAAATTGCAGCTTTAAAATAAAAGTATTCGGCACCCTCAGGAAGTTAAAAAGAAAATAAGAGTAAGAATTCTCCACGGTAAACATGATAATTACATTACACCACACTACTAAGAAAGCCATGCAGAATCTGGCTCAGTGTTAACACGTTTAACTTAATGGCATGCAATAGCTATTTAACGCAGGGCATCGTTTTCTTTTACCGTGCGATGGAGCAGCATTCGGCGTGAGCTTGGAAAGTACAATGAATGTTTCAGCATTCACCACCTACCCTCCTCTATGTTTTAGCTTTTTATCTAGGATTCCGTCCCTCGACACCAGTTTATTAAAAACTAAAATGCCGATCACCATGTTGACCTGTGGAAGAAGAAATGCTTTTTGTCATCTTAATGTTGAATGGACAACAAACGCCGATCATTGATTCTGCACAGACCTCAACGCCTGTCTCTTCTCAGATGTTAACTCAGTACAGTTGTTATTATCGCCATCTACACCCTGCAGAGGCACTTTGTGGCTTCCACTCTCCACCAACAAGGCCGTCTGGCGTGCATGGAACAGTGATTTACTTTACTCTTTCTTGGGATGTGGGTGTCAACAGGCTGGGCCAGCATTTTACAGCTTATTTATTAGTGTCACAAGTAGGCTTACATTAACACTGCAATGAAGTTACTGTGAAAATCCCCGAGTCGCCACACTCTGGCATGTGTTCGGGTACACTGAGGGAGAATTTAGCATGGCCAATGCACCTAGCCTGCACGGACTTTCAGGCTTTGGGAGGAAACCGGAGCACCCGGAGGAAACCCACGCAGACATGGGGAGAACGTGCTGACTCCACACAGACATTGACTCCAGCTGGGAATCAAACCCAGATCCCTGGTGCTGTGAGGCAGCAGTGCTAACCACCGTGCCACCATGCATTTGTTGCCCATCCCTAATTGCCCCTTGACCCGAGTGGTTTGCTTGGCCATTTCGGAGGACAATTAAGAGTCAATCACATTGCTGTGGGTTTAGAGTCACAAGCAGGCCAGGCCAGATAAGGGTGGCAGCTTTCCTTCTCTATAGGACATTAATGAACCAGATGGGCTTTTTCTTTACTACAATCAATGATAGTTCCATGATCATCATTACGATAATTTCATGCCCAGCATTACTAAGACTAGCTTTACATTCCAGATTTATCAATCAAATTTAAATTCCACTAGCTGCCGTGGCGGGATTTGAACCCGTGATCCCACAGGATTAGACTGGTCCTCTGGATTAGTAGTCCATGACAGTGCCACTATGTTACCAGCTCACCCGCCACTGTTTCTAACTGTTCACACTCAGCATCAGCTGAGAGATTAGGGATGTGAAGCGTTCAATTCTGTATTTAAAGTTTCAATTTCTTACCCATTTTTCTTCCTTGCTCTTTGGTTCTCGGGTGTGTGAGCAATTCTGGCAAAATACTGAATTCCCATCCCTAATTGCCCAGAAAAGGTAGTCTCTATCCAGCACACCCCTTGTATTGATAGTGCTCCTGAACTGCTTGATCACAGACTGAACTCATAATGGCCTGAATTTTGCAGTAATGGCACTCGGGGCTGACCCAGAAGTAAGCTGCCTGCAAAGCTCTAGAAATCTCTGTGCCATGGGTTTCCCCTTTCCTGACCTGAATTTCTATCTGCTGCCAGGTCAAGGGGATTGCCAGGGGTCCATCAACAGTAATGTCTTCATGCAGGTAGCCAATCATACTGGGGAATTCCCACAGACAGCAAACAAGGAGGTAAACATAGTCTTTATATATTTCACAGAGGGGAAATGGGACATAATAATAAACAAATTAAAAAATAAATTAAAGTAAAAACTATTGAATTTTACCACAATGAAGTGATTCCAGATTGTGAAAATATCAAGTTTATTTTTCAGGGCCAGAGGGAATGTTCAGCAGTAGTCATGACAGTACTCTGTTAAAACCCCAGTTAGACTTTGTTAACAAGGGCCGTGCTATCTGGGGAGTTTTTATCAGGGACATTGCAACCTGAAAGAGGAGGTTCTCAGCATAGCAGTGATTTCTGAAGTTTGCTGTCAGCAAAGATTCCAACATGCACCTGTGGTGGAGCAGGGAATTATTGACAGCAACTTCACGATATCTGTATTTAACTCCACATCTATGGCCGCCAGTTTCACAGAGTAATGGAGGCGAACGTCAAGACATTTCGCTGTCACTGCAACTGCAAACGTTGCACCAAATTCCAGCCCCCACAACAAGTCTCCGACAAAACGTGTTTACATCACTGCAACCTCCCAACCCCCGGAGGCTCCACCACCCAGAAGGATAAATGCAGCTACGCCACAAGAATACCACCAGTTCTCCCCCCAAGTCACACACCATATTGACTTGAACATGTGTGGCCTCCCCTTTTGGTCAGTTCTGGGACAAATTTCTGGCTACAATGGGACCCCCACTCAAAGTGCCCTTCTTCACAGGTAAGCTGAGATGACTTGACTGTCAGAAAGGCTAGTCGGGCATTTAAAAAATAATAAATTATCAGATGGCACCAGTGCATTTGTAGTCTGAAATTTATCTTTTCATATATATGAGGCAACATGTTACATATATAGCAAAAATAACATTGTATTGAAGTGACATTTATGGGCCAATATGATACCAACTTTCCACTAATGAGGCAAAGTCAGGTAAACTATGATCGTTGCATTTAACACCCTGCACTCAGCAAGATAATAACTACATAACAGGTTATTTTGTCCAAGTATTATTCCAATTTCTGAAGTGTGATAATCATTTTGTACATCACTTTTTACCTCCACCATTTTATTTAGTCTCTTTTCTACTTTGAATCTTCCAACATTAGGCCCAAAAGTCATTTTCTTTATTTTTGAACGAATGTGTAGGTCTGTGCAGATACTGTCAGTAAACTAATCGCTGTCGCTCATGTTAAAATGGGAATTCCAGGCCTCACAAGCTGGAGGGGAATGCTGAAGAGCAGTCGGATTGCACTGCTTGTTTTGTATTAGTCACATTGGTCTTCTGCAAACCCCCCCTCCCCCTACCTCCACCATGCATCTTGGCGGTGGAAGTGGCTCGCCACTGGCTGGTGGCGGGATCTTCCAGCCCTGCTGATGTCCACAGCGTTTTGTGTGGCTCACCTGTCCTGCTGCCAGGGAACCCCATCACAGGTAATAAAAACGAGTGAACTTTCATCGTTTTATTGTGCAGCTTTTGCACCAGGACCCTCAGTATAACAAGGTTAAATGCATGGGCCATGGACCCTCACCGCATTCCTCCAGCCACTTCCTTGTTTTCGATGGGCACCGAGACTAGCTGGTATTCCTTTTTCGATATTCCTGGCACACAGTGGGAGTGTGGATCTGGAAATGCCAGACCTGCTGCCCACAATTTTCATGGCAAGGGTGCAAAAATCACAGCTATGTACTTCCAATGAGAATTCACAAGGAGTGTCAGTCAGCTGTTCAGGCGGCTGCACCCTGGTCAAGGGGAGGAGAACCCTGAAGATTTCCATTTCTTAATCCTAGTCATTCCTGCCAGTGGGAAGAGATTCCCCCTATCTATCAAAAACTTTCAGGGTGCCTCAAGTATCTGTGCTTTGTCTTTCCTCAATACGTAAAAATGAGCTTTAGCGCCCTCTGTGCTTTCTGTCAGTTGTAGAAGCACTTGGCATGGAACAGATGCCGGCGAGGTGGGTGAGTGCGCCATGTGAGTGGACTTCCGCACCACAGTGTTGTCCCTGACCTGCTGCACACCAACTCTTTTGAGCAGGCTACTGTTTGGATCTGGCTGAGATCCCAATGAGGGTGTCGAGTACACTCCCTTACCATTGTGCTCAACGGCACAGTCCCTGATGTCCTTTACCTACAAATGTTTCAGGATACGTTCCCCTAGTCTGAGGTAGTTGAAAACACACACACGCACGCACACCAGTCACATTATGATATACCAAGGCATTCAATGACTGTATCATTTCAATGGAGTTTTAAGTGGGTCTGCAGTATTGGATGACAGCAACGCATGCAGATTTGTTTTACCAGAACAACAGCAGCTGCGGGTCCAACAAATGCATATAAAAGACCTCCCTCTAGAGACAGCCAGCAGCTGTGAACATAAAAAGAAATAACCAATACATAAAGATTAGAAATCTACATTAAATTAATGGTCTGTAGACATATTGAAGTACGGACAGAATTTTAAACAGTGCATATGGCTTCGTGCTTTAAGGGAGCCTCAAGTTTTTAAAAAGAAATCAATGGGCTTCATTAGTAAGAGACAGTGCTGAGATGGGAAAGTCACCAAACCACATGTCCCCAGTCTGTAGTGAACCCACACTCTCCAGATGCCAGTGACCTTCCCGGCTCAGTCTCATCTCCCAGTTAGAAGATTGCAGGTTCAAGTCCCACACCAAGGACTTGAACACTCAATCCAACACTTCACCATAGTACTGAGGGAGTCTTGGGTGGGAGGTGGGCTGAGGGGGGGGGGGGGTCTCCCTATGCCCTGGCCAATACTTTTGCATCAACCAATTCCACAACATCACTAAAGAAATGTTGATCTGAGCACTTATCTTGGTGCTGTTTGTGGGACCACTAAATTGGTGGCCACATTTCCTACATAACAAAACCAAAGTAAAGTAAAGTAAAGTTGCCATGGTCCCAGAGGTTCTCTCCTTTGAGGTGATTGGTGGTGATTTAACCTGAGGATCATCACACCTCAGGCGAGGGATAAGGTTGGGGGGTGGGGGGGCAGAGTAGTTAATTCTCTGCATTAAGTTAGAGAATCTTAATGCAATCAGACAGAGTCAACATGGCTTTGTGAATGGGAAATCATGTTTGACTAAATTATTAGAGTATTTCTGAGGAACTGACAAGCAACGTGGATAAAGGGGAACCTGTAGATGTGGTGTACCTGGATTTCCAAAAGGCATTTGACACAGTGCCACATGAAACATTACTACACAAAAAAGAGTTTATGATGTAAGTGGCAACATATTAACATGGATAAAGGATTTGTTAGCTAACAGGGAGTAGAGATAAATGGGTCATTTTTGGGTTGACAAGCTGTAACTACTGGAGTACCATAGGGATCAGTGCTGGGATGCAACTTACAGTTTATATATCAACGACTTGGATGCAGGGACCGAATGTATGATTGCTGTATTTGCTGAAGACACCAAGATAGGTTGGAGAATCAGTTGCGACAAGGACATAAGGAGTTTACAAAGGGATATAGATAGGTTAAATAAGTGGGCAAACATTGGCAGATGGGTGTATAATGTGATAAATGTGAGGTTGTCCACTTTGGCAGGAAAAATTAAAAAACAGTGCATTATTTAAATAGAGAGCGATTACAGAACTCTGCAGTATAGAGGGATCCGGGCGTCCTGATACATGAAGCACCAAACGTTAGTCTGCAGGTACAGCAAGTAATTAGGAAGACAAATGAAATGTTGTTTATTGCAATAGGAATAGAATATAAAAATAGGGATGGTTTGCTACTGTTGTACAGGCTGTTGATGAGACTGCATCTGGACTACTATGGGCAGTTTTGTTCACTTTACTTAAGAAAGGATACAATTGCATTAGAAACATTAGAGAAGTTTCACTCAACTGATTCCTGGGATGAAGGGGTTATCTTATGAGGAAAGGTTGGCCCGTATTCAAAGGAATTTAGAAGAGTAAGAGGTGACATGTGACAATAATAAATCAAATCAAACTGCTGGAGGACATACCTATTCTATTATTAAGGGCTGTGTGATACAATGCTACCCAATATTGTCATACCCTTTCCCATAGAAAACCTAATGTTTTACTTTCTTTAATATAAATGCAAAATACTGCAGATGCTGGAATCTGAAACAAAAACAGAAAATTGCTGGAAAATCTCAGCAGGTTTAACAGCATCTGTGGAGAGAGAACAGAGCCAACCTTTCGAGTCTAGATGACCCTTCGTCAGAGCTGAGAGGAAAGAGAGTCAGTAGAGATTTATACTATGAGTGCAGGGAGGGGTGGTGGAATTAGACAAAGGGAATGTAAAAGTGAGCATGCAGAAGGCTGAGAAGGTGTTAAAGGTGTCCATTAAGTGAACAGAATGGCAAAACATAGGTACAGCTTGATAAAGGACTGCCTGAGGAATGTGGCAGTTGGCCTGAAGGAAGCCACTTTACTTTCCTTTTGTGTTGAGTCGCTTCATCCATGGGATTGTACACAACGCTCCGTTACAAAATACTGTCCTCTGATTTATTAAGCATGTCCCATTAGATTACCGGGGATGATATGCTTCCACTGACAGAGCAATCAATCACCAAAGGCTGAAAGCCACACACACATGGAGACCAGTTGCTCAGCTGCATTCTAACTTTCTTCACGACATCATTTGGAGCGAACTGGCAGAGGATCGCACAGCAAAGGAGGAGACCATTTGGCCCATCCTGCCACTGCTGACTCTCTGGTCATTTTCTACAGGCTGGGGGAGGCACAAGAAGGTGCATTATCATGGAATGTGCGCCTCCAAGAGAAGTAGCCTCTTTTCCTTCCCCCTTTTTACCCAGAGTTGGAAAGGTAGCGGGTTTGGTCACTTTTTTTGCCCATCATGCAAAGGGGCTCTTAAGTGACCTTTAATTGGCAACTTAAGGGTCTCAGTAGGCCTAAGTGAGAATGGGTAGGGCTGCGTGATACCTTACCCACCCACTGTAATGTGCGGGACAGCTCGGATGTGAATGGGATAGACGTGGGGGGTGCGGGGCGGTGGGGGAGGGGGGAGCGAATGTTGCTAGCAACACATTTATTTTACCTGACTCACCCGCCCTCTAATGCACTGGCGGGGGTAGGAGGGTGGACAGTAAAATTCACTCCCCTTCCCCATCTCATGTTTATGATTTGGTGAACAGAATTGTATGCTGTCCTGCAGATGTGATCTAAGGTTCGATACATGTTTTTGACCAGCACAGCTGCGATGGGTCGAAGGGTCTTTTGTGCTCTAGACCTCTGTGAATATAAGTTTAGTGCATCTTCTTATTTGCTTTTTAAAAAAATGGCCTTGTTTTCCTGTGTTTCTCTTCCTCTTGTTGTTTCACATGGTATTTCAGGATTATTTCCCTATTTATACCTCCCGGGAGCGGAGGCAGCCAGGATCTATGAGGGGGAGCTGAACTGGGGCGGCGGACTGAGTTTGATAAAAAACCAGGAGCGGCCTCTCAGGAAAATGGTAAGTTCATTGGTTAGTGAGAAGCTGCTGTTAGGAATAGTGTTTCAATCACTTAAACTAGAAAAGTGTATCATTTAAAAAGAAATAACTCCTTCAATTTCAGTAAGGAACACTAGCAATAGGAAAGTAAAGTCAAAGTGAAGGGCAGTATGGTGGCACAGTGGTTAGCATTGTTGGCTCACAGAGCCAGGGACCTGGGTTCGATTCCCGGCTTGGGTTGTTGTCTATGCGGAGTCTGCACGTTCTCCCCGTGTCTGCGTGGGCTTCTTCCGGGTGCTCCGGTTTCCTCCCACAGGCCGAAAGATGTGCTGGTTAGGTGCATTGGCCATGTTAAATTCTCCCTTGGCGTACCCAAACAGGTGGTGGAGTGTGGCGACTCGGGGATTTTCACAGTAACTTCATTGCAGTGTTAATGTAAGCCTATTGTGACACTAATAAATAAACTTAAACTTAAATAAGGAAATAAAGTTAAAAAAGTAGGATAAAGTTAGAGAGCAGAGCTGGGAAGAAAAAAGAGCATGAGAAACAGAAAGACTAAGAAAGAGTGGGGAAGTGGTGTCCTTGTACGCTAGTCACTGAAGGTAAGCATGCAAGTGCAGCAACAGTGAAGACAAATGGTATGCTGGCCTTCATAGTGAAAGAATTTGAGTACAGGAGCAGGGAAGTCTTGCTGCAATTACACACGACCTTGGTGAGGCCACACCTGGAATATTGTGTGCAGTTTTGGTCTCCTTATTTTGCGATGGAGGGAGTGTCCAGAAGGTTTACCAGACTGATTCCTGGGATGGTGGGACTGGACATGGTAGATGCAGGAAGGATGTTCCTAATGGTGGGCAAGTCCAGAACCAGGGGTCAAAGTCTAAGGATACGGGGTAAACCTTTTAGGGCTGAGATGAGAAGAAATTTCTTCTCCCAGAGGGAGTGGTCAGCCTGTGGAATTCGCCACCATGGAAAGTAGTTGAGGCCAAACATTGTGGGTGGGATTTTCCGGCCGCATTCACCCCAAAACCGGAAAAGCCCACCTGAGATCAACGGATTTGATTTGATTTATCATGGTCACATGTATTAACATACAGTGAAAAGTATTGTTTCTTACGAGCTATACAGACAAAACATACCATTCATAGAGAAGGAAACGAGAGAGTGCAGAATGTAGTGTTACAGTCATAGCTAGGGTGTAGAGAAAGATCAACTTAATGCAAGCTAAGTCCATTCAAAAGTCTGACAGCAGCAGGGAAGAAGCTGTTCTTCAGTTGGTTGGTACGTGACCTCAGACTTTTGTATCTTTGTCCCGACGGGAGAAGGTGGAAGAGAGAATGTTCCGGGGCGCGTGGGGTCCGTAATTATATTGGCTGCTTTGCTGAGGCAGTGAGAAGTGTAGACAGAATCAATGGATGGGAGGCTGGTTTGAGCTACATTCACAACCTCTTGGAGTTCCTTGCGGCCTTGGGCAGAGCAGGAGCCATACCAAGCTGTGATACAACCAGAAAGAATGCTTTCTATGGTGCATCTGTAAACGTTGGTGAGAAATGGACCTTTGCATGGTCCGCTCCCCCGCCCATGGTGGGCAGGACAGGAAAATTCCGGTGTGCATGTTTTCAAGAAGGAGTTAGATATTCCCTTTGAGGCAAAGGGGATCAAAGGTTAAGGGGGGAAAACGGGAACAAGTTACTGAGTTGGACGACCATAATGAATGGTAGAGCAGATTCGAAGGGCCTAATTCTGCTCCTATTTTCTATTTCTATATCAACAATGATCAAAAAATGCCATAAAATACATGATTTAGACTATTGCCCTTTGCTCCTCAGAAAATCACTACCAAATGACAGAGATAATTCTTTCTCCATTTACTTCAGGACATTGGTTATTTGCTGGGTAAGTCCTTGTATTTCTGAATGCAACACTGGGCTGGCTGCATGTTAACCTAAGATTCACTCTTGAAATAAAGTGCTGAAGTGATTGTATTTGAAATCTTTCCACTTTTAATTGCAATGTGAGATCAGGGCTTATCAACATTAGGAGAACAGACATTTTGTAAAGTGCTGATCTTTCAATCAAGATAATCTAGTTTTTACAAACCTTGGTTCTTCCCACGTTTTGTACCAACAGGTCGTAAGATCCCAAACCTTTTAATAAATCTATTATTTATGGATAACCAGTTTCAATCTCATCAGTGCATGTGTTTTTCTATTGATTTTTATATTTTTTTAAAAATGACTCTAATCAGACATCAAAATATTTAACTCCCAGGTAGCTGATTTGTGTCATCAGTAATGCTGATTAACTGATCAGCTGCCTGTCCCAAACAAAAATAAATGTGGATGGACAAGCCCCAATTAATGATTATCGCTCACTCAATATTACTGCAGTAAGGAATCAGCCTGACTTACAGTAAAAGTAACCTTGCAGGAGGTAGCTCTCTCCAGTTCTGCACCCAACCCCAACTCAGTTAATTGTCTGAAACACCGATAGGTGTCCAAACTGTTTTCAGTTGTGGATATGACTGGCTAAAGTTATGGTAAAATGTCCATGGAACGGTTTAGAATCCCTACAGTACAGACAGAGGCCATTTGGCCCATCGAATCTGTACTGACCACAATCCCACCCAGGCCCTACTCCCGTAACCCCACACGTTTACCCTGCTAATCTTCCTGATACTAGGGTCAATTTAGTATGGTGAATCAACCTAACCCGCACATCTTTCGACTGTGGGAGGAAACCGGAGCACCCGGAGGAAACCCACACAGATACGGAGAGAAAGTGCAAACTCCACGCAGTGACCCAAGCCGGGATCGAACCTGGATTTCTGGCGCTGTGAGGCAGCAGTGCTAACCACTGTGCCACCATGCCGTCCGGTCTGCATTGAGGGCAGGGAGAGCTGCTAAAGCCACAGAGACTGGGATTCACTGGCTGATTCATCAACTGAAAGACCTCACTTCCAAAACAAAATCCATTGGATCCATAGACATTACTGCAAGCGTCAGGTCATAATACCTCGGCACCATCTCCCATTGATTATTTAGAAATCTGAATTAATTCTACAATGGACATGACATGGATTCATCAGAGATGGTCAGCATGGATTTGCTAAAGGAAGGTCCTGGCTCCCAAACTTGATTGAATTCTTTGAGGAAGTGACAAGAAGGGTTGATGAAGGTAGTGCAGTGGATGTTGTGTACATGGATTTTAGCAAGACATTTGACCAGGTCCCACATGGCAGATTGGTCAATAAAGTAAAAGCCCATGGGATGCAGGTTAAATGTGGCAAACTGGATCAAAAGTTGGCTCAACAACAGGGAACAAAGGGATGGATGGATTAATGTCCTTGTGAAAGGAAAGTTGGTTCAAGTGGTATTTCACAGGGCTTGGTATTGGGACCCTTGCTGATTGTATTTATTGTATGTTAACAATTTGGACATCAATGTGCAGTGCACGATTGGGAAATTTACAGATGACACAAAGAGTGGCCGAATAGTGGATTGTGTAGAGGATAGTTATAATTTCCAAAACAACATCGCTGGATTGGCGGAATAGGCGGTAAAGTGGCAGATGGATTTTAACAGAGAAGTGTGAGCTAGGGAGTACAAATAACTGGGAATATACTCTGAGGGGGGGATGATGTGAGAGATATTGGCGTACACCTACATCGGTCCTAAAGGCAGCAGTTCAAGTAGACAAGGTTGTTAGGAAGGCATATGGAATGTTGTCCTCTCATTGGTAGAGGTCTGGAATATAAAAGTAAGGATATAATATTGGAACTGTATAAAACACTGGTGAGGCCACCACTGGAGTATTGTGCGCAGTTCTGGTCACCACATTACAGGAAGGATGGAATTGCTCTGGAGAGAGTCCAGAGGAGGTTTACAAGAATGTTGCCAGGCATAGAAAAGTGTAGCTACGAGGAGAGATTGGATAGGCTGGGGTTATTTTCTTTGGAACAAAGAAGGCTGAGGGGTGACTTGATTGAGATGTACAAAATTATGAGGGGAAGAAATAGAGTGGACAGGATAAAAATGTTTCCCTTGGCGGAGAATTCTAGAACCAGAGGACATAGATTCAAGATAAGTGGCAGAAGATATAGAGGAGACAAGAGGAAGAACTTTTTTTATGCAAAGGGAGGTGGGCAGTCTGGAATTCACTGCCCGAGTTGGTGGTGGAGGTAGAGGCCCTAAACTCCAAAAAGTACCTGGATCTGTTGTAAGCTACAGAGCTATGGGCTAGGTGCAGGAAGGTGGGATTAGAAAGGGCACCTGAATGTCCTCACACTGGCATGGACAAGATGGGCTGAATGGCCTCCTTCTGTGCTGTAACCTTTCTATTGTTAGCTTGATTTTTTAGAAGATAAAATTTGTTGCAAGCACATGACTTCGTTTTGCTTTGTGTCAGCTAATTAAGAAGTTTGTGAATAGGGCGGCATGGTAGCACAGTGGTTAGCACTGCTGCTTCACAGCTCCAAGGACCTGGGTTCGATTCCCGGCTCAGGTCACTGTCTGTGTGGAGTTTGCACATTCTCCTCGTGTCTGTGTGGGTTTCCTCCGGGTGCTCCGGTTTCCTCCCACAGTCCAAAGATGTGCGGGCTAGGTTGATTGGCCATGCTAAAAATTGCCCCTTAGTGTCCTGAGATGCGTAGGTTAGAGGGATTAGCGGGTAAAATATGTAGGGATAGGGGGGTAGGGCCTGGGTGGGATTGTGGTCGGTGCAGACTTGATGGGTCGAATGGCCTCTTTCTGCACTGTAGGGTTTCTATGATTCTAGGTGTTTGACTTAATACTTTTACAAATTCAAAATAAGCTGATATACATATATATATATATATATATATATCTCATTAGAATGCATCATTAAATTACACTGTTTGTCATTATTGCCAGTGAAATGAGTCCTGTCAAACTATTGATATCGCATGTCTCTCCGCAACATCTCACTGCACTTGACAGACATGTGCTCAGAGTCCAAATGGGCAAAAAAAATTGATGTCTTCATATTGATCTAATAGTTTCCTTAACCCTATCTAAAAAAATCCTGTGTGTTCATTATGCAAGGTGTGAAGAAGTTCACTGCAATGAGTATTTCAAATTACTCCTTTACTCGTTTCGATCTGTGCCTTTGGTGACTAAAATGTCAGTTAGTTTCCAAGTAATGTTGCTAATTCACCCAATCATGTCAGCCAACATGGTGCTTCTATAAGATCTTATCTCAATTCTTTTCAGGGTTAAGGAGCCCAGTTTTCTCCAGTCTTTCCATGTAACTCAAATCCTCTGAATTTAAAAAAAAGCATTCCTTTCTCAGAGTTACAAAGCCAATGCGCAGAGTGGACAGGGCAAGCTTTTAATCCATCTGCTTGTTTGCTCCGAAAATCAATTCACATTCAAATTGAATCTAATTCACGAGAGACATATGAGATCCAAGCTGACAAGAAAAAGGATGACATCTGATCTCCAAATGGTCGAGAAGCGGTAAGGCAAACCTCTGAAAAGATTCTGAAGAGGTCTCAAAGAGCAGACACAGAGAGGATAAAAGCAAATTACTGCGGATGCTGGAATCTGAAACAAAAACAGAAAATGCTGGAAAATCTCAGCAGGTCTGACATCATCTGTGGAGAGAGTGAATAGAGGCAGCATTTCGAGTCTGGATGGCCCTTCGTCAGAGCAGTAGACATATACATAGGATCATAGAGTTCCTACAGTGCAGAAGGAGGCCATTTGGCCCATCGGGTCTGTACTGACACAATCCTACCCTGGCCTTATTCCTGTAACCTCACACATTTACCCTGCTAGTGCCCCTGACAATCGACCGAACCTGCACACATGTTTGGACTGTGGGAGGAAACCGGAGCAGACAGGGGGAGAAAGTGCAAACTCCACACAGACAGAGTGACCCGAGGCCAGAATCGAACCTGGATCCCTGGCGCTGTGAGGCAGCAGTGCTAACCACTGTGCCACCGTGCCGCTCAACTTCACTTGCAGGAGAGCCCAGGACAAGGGCCCACAAGTATGGGACTGCTAAACACAATGATGAATTCAGCAGAAATGCCTGTACCTTGAGAGTGGTTTGAATGTGGAACTCACTCCCACAAGTAGTTGAAGTGAATAGCTTCTATGTGTTCAATGGAATGGTAGCTAAATCTATGAGGGAAGAAAGGAATAGAAGGATATGTTGGTGGGGTGAGATGAAGAGGGCTGGGAGGAGATTCATGTGGAGCATAAGCATCACTATAAAGCAGCTGGGCCGAATGACTCATTTCTGGCATGTAAATACTCTGTAACACTTTGCAAGGGATTAGTCTTTCAGCTCTGGGCTGCCTCTGTGGCCTGAAGGCTTGATGATGACATGAATTGAGCACTGTACTCAAGGTAAGACATTCTTTGATGCATACATGTCAGCTTGGCTGTTTTGCATCTGTGATTGGCATGTTCTGATTTTCTATCCATGTATTTTAATGATTCAGCTCACAAGACCAATCAAGTCCATCATGTCTGTGCCAGTTTTCGAAAATAACTTCCAGTTAGTCTGACCCGCTGTGATCTCTGCAACACAATTAAATTCGTACCTTGCTTCAGTCTTCACAAAGGAAGACGTGAATAATATACCCGAAGTTCTGAGAGAAACAAGTTTTAGTGAGGAGCTGAAGGAAATCAGCATCAGTAAAGAAATGGTTTTGGGGAAATTGATGGGATTGAAGGTAGATAAATCTCCAGGTCCTGATAATCTTCATCCCAGAGTACTGAAGGAAGTAGCCCTGGAAATAGTAGATCCTTTGGTGGTTATTTTCCAAAATTATTTGGACCCTGGAATAGATTGGAGGGTAAGCCTGCTATTCAAAAAGGGAGGTCGAGAGAAAACAGGGAACTATAGACCAGTGAGCCCAACGTCGGTACTGGGGAAGTTGCTAGAGTTTATTATCAAGGATTTCATCACTCGGCATTTGGAAGACAATGGTATAATCAGACAGTCAGCGTGGATTTACAAAAGGGGAATTATGCTTGATGAATCTATTGGAATTTTTTGAGACTAAGGAAATTTGGCATGTCAGCTACGACTCTCAACAAATTTTACAGATGCACCATCGAGAGCATTCTTTCTGGTTGTATCACAGCTTGGTATGGCTCCTGTTCTGCCCAAGACCACAAGAAACTACAAAAGATCATGAATGTAGCTCAATCCATCACGCAAATCAGCCTTCCATCCATTGACTCTGTCTACACTTCCTGCTGCCTCGGCAAAGCAGCCAGCATAATTCAGGACCCCACTTACCCCGGACATGCTCTCTTCCACCTTCTTCTGTTGGGAAAAAGATACAAAAGTCTGGGGTCACGTACCAACTGACTCAAGAACAGCTTCTTCCCTGCTGCTATCAGACTTTTGAATGGACCTACCTTGCATGAAGTTGATCTTTCTCTATACCCTAGCTATGACTGTAACACTATATTCTGCACTTTCTCGTTTCCTTCTCTATGAACCGTATGCTCTGTCTATATAGCGCGCACGAAACAATACTTTTCACTGTATGCTAATACATGTGATAATAATAAATCAAATCAAAATCAAATCAAAGGATGTAAACTAGTAGAGTTGACCGAGGAGAACCAGCAGGTGTGGTTTATTTAGACTTTCAGAAGGCTTTCAACAAGGTTTCACATAACAGACGACTATGTACAATTAAAGCACATGGGATTGCAGGTAATGTCTTGAGATGGATAGAAAGCTGGTTAGCAAATAGGAAGCAAAGAGTTGGCATAAATGCATCTTTTTCTGATTGGCAGTCAGTGACTAGTGGGGTTTCACGGGGACCTGTGCTAGGACCCCAACTGTTCGTATTATATATTAATGATTTGGAAATGGGAACTGAATGTATTATCTCTAAATTTGCAAATGACACAAAGTTGGGTGAGAGGTGAGGAAGATGCAGAGATGCTGCAGCATGATTTGGATAGGCTCAATGTGTGGGCATATGCATGGCAGATGCAGTATAATGTGGATAAATATGAGATTATCCACTTTGTTAGCAATAATAGGAAGACAGATTATTACTTGAATGGTGTAAATTGAGACAGGTGGATACTCAATGAGACCTTGGAGTCCTCGTGCATCAGTCGCTGAAGGTAAACGCACAGAAGGCAAATAGCATGTTGGCCTTCATAACGAGAGGATTGCTGCAATTGTATAGGGCGTTGGCGAGGCCACATCTGGAGTATTTTGTGCAGTTTTAGTGTCCTTATCTGAGGAAGGATGTCCTTGCCATAGAGGAAGTACAGCAAAGGTTTACCAGGCTGATTCCTGGGATGGCAGGTCTGTCAGATGAGGAGACACTAAGTCGGTTAGGATTATATTCAGTGGAGTTTAGAAGAGTGAGAGGGGATCTCATAGAAACTTATAAAATTCTAACAGGGTTAGACAGGGTAGATTCAGAAAGAATGTTCCCGATGGTGGGGGAGTCCAGAACTAGGAGTCATAGTTTGAGGATAAGGGGTAAATCTTTCAGAATTGAGGTGAGGAGAAATTTTTTCACCCAGAGGGTGGTGAATTTGGAATTCACTACCACAGAAAGTAGCTGAAGCTAAAATGTTGTCTGATTTCAAGAAGAAATTTGATATAACTCCTGGGGCTAAAAGGATCAAGAGATCTGGGGGGAAGGGGGATCAGGATATTGAATTTGATGATCAGCCATGATCAAGTTGAATGGCGGAGCAGGCTCAAAGGACTGAATGTTCCCATTTATTTTGCGCTCCCTATAACTGCTTCTAATTTCTACGTTAACACATCTTTCCTTCCGATGTGTAACCATTAATTGTGATCAATGTGTTATTTTTCACATTTTTCTGGTATCATTTTATGTGCCATTATTTCTTCTTCTGTTGATTTGCCCAAATCCCTTTCCTGGAATCTCTCCGATTTCCATTGGGCTGATCTCTATTCGCACCTATCCGACTTCTGTCGTTAATTCAGTACAATCTGGATATCTTTACCACTTGCACTGGCTTTTTATATGCCTCGTTATCAATGCAGGTTAGGTTCAATGGAGCCCAACCAAATACACTCTCCAGCACGCAACATGGTAGCATTAACAAGCTTACATCATTCACCTAACAAGCACCCTTTGATTTCTTGCCTTCAGCTAATTATTATCCGCTTTATTTATTTATTATTATTATCCTAAGTAGGCTTACATTAACACTGCAATGAAGTTACTGTGAAAATCCCCTAGTCGTCACACTCTGGCGGCTGTTCGGGTACACTGAGGGAGAATTTAGCATGGCCAATGCACCTAACTAGCATATTTTTCAGATTGTGGGAGGAAACCGGAGCACCCGGAGGAAACCCACACAGACACGGGGAGAACGTGTAGACAGTGATCCAAGTCAGGAATCGAACCCAGGTGCGAATGAGTCAGCACTGCTAACCACTGTGCTGTCCCTAAAGGGAAATGTCAGGAGTGGGATTTGAACCCACGCCCCTAGAAAGGGGCCAGAACTCATCAGGACTCCACAAAGGAAAGAATCACATTGCCTAAGTCTTAGGCCTTAGGCCACTCGCCCACCCTGACAAATTCCCACTGATTTCAATCCTATCAGCAGCCCTTCAATAGGAGCTCTTTCAAATGCATTTCGGACTTCTCTGTATACTAAGTCATGTGGATTTCCACTGTCAACATGGGTATCACCTGCCCAAAACCATTTACTATGTTGTGACTATAGAGATGATATTCATTTGCAACTAATAACAAACTTCATTAAATGACTAGTTTTTAACCCAAGAGTGGTAGGTCTACAGTTTCCAAATTAGACTGCTTCCCTTTGTGACTATGAGTTCTGTGTTAACATGCTCCCTATCTATAAGACCTCTCAGTTATAGAATCATAGAATCCCTCCAGTATAGAAGGAGGCAATTCGGCCCATCGAGTCTATACCGACCACAATCTCACCCAGGCCCTATTCCTGCAAATCCATGCATTTATCCTGCTAATCCCCTTGACACTAAGGTCAATTTAGCATGGCCAATCGACCTAACCCGCACATCTTTGGACTCTAGTCAGTCCATTGTTAGCGCTTCATAAATTTCATTTCCAATACCCTGTAGAAAACACAGAATCACTTTTAAAATACAGCTGCTGGAATGCAACGAAATGATGTAAAGAAAATTTGTAACATTTTCACAAACGGTTGTGGAAAAAATTACTATGGGTATTCCTGTCTCATGATCTGGTGATCCTGGAAAGTCTTGGAAAATCATGGCTTTGTAACTGTTGACCATTCGTCTCTGCTTTCAGTTAAGATACATACAGATGGTTCATCAAGTTCAAATATAACCTTTCATTTTAAAACCAAGTAATTAATAGAAGCAAACAAGATTGGGGCTTGGGAATATCAGATTGCTGATTCAGTAGAATTAAGTATTTATCCAATTCAGCAACCTTGGTTAAATCCTTTCCTTTCCAAGGTTTGTGTAAATGTACTTGCAGAATTGACCGTATTTATTAAGAACACAATGGTTTGAAGACAATTTATCTGTTGACAAAGTTTGAAGTAAACAGGGGAACAAACTGAAGCAAGTTTACATAGAATGGGGTCAGGCAAAAGGAATGGATGAATGCCAGACACCAGGCAGGAAACAGAATACTGGAAAGAACCCAAGATATAATTTTTCACTTTCAGCGGCTGTTCAAGCAGCTGGTCTTTTCCAGCAACTTTTGTAAAATTCCAAATTGAAGCCAGGGATTTGGGGATTTGTAGCCTCTCGGCGCACCCCAACAACCCCCACCCCTGGGCGCACACTACAACCCCCACCCCAAACCCCACCCCTGGTGCTGGCCCAAAGATCAAGGATCCACCACGCAAGATAAATCTCACAGCCTCTCAGTGTTAGAAATGGGCTGTACAAATTGAGCCTTGGCCTATTAGGGTTTCACGGTGACACAGTGGTTAGCATTGCTGCCTCACAGCTCCAGGGACCCGGATTCAATTCGCGGCTTGAGTCACTGTCTGTGTGGAGTCTGCATGTTCTCCCCTGTGTCTGCGTGGGTTTCCTCCGGATGCTCCAGTTTCCATCCACAGTCCAAAGCTGTGCAGGTTAGGTGCATTGACCATGCTAAATTGCCCCTTACTGACTTGAGATGCGCAGATTAGAGGAATTGGTGGGGTAAATATTTGAGGTTACAGGGATAGGGACTAGCTGAGAGTGATGTCGGTGCAGACTCGATGGGCTGAATGGCCTCCTTCTGCACTGTAAGGATTCTATGAATCTAATGTCACACATGAGATCAACCTAGACTTTAAACCGGTCTTTTTCCTGCTGAACACTCACTCATTGAAGCAATGGGAGACTCCATCTTATGAACAACCGGGTAAGGCTAAGAGGCCTGGTATATCTAACTCTCAGTCCAACTCGAAACCCTTACATCAGTTTTAAAGTTTATTTATTGTTGTCGCAAGTAGGCTTACATTAACACCGCAATGAAGTTACTGTAAAAATCCCCTCATCGCCACACTCCTGCACCTGTTCGGGTACAGTGATGGAGAATCTTACATGGCTGATGCACCTAACCAGCACGTCTTTCGGACTGTGGGAGGAAACTGGAGCACCCAGAGGAAACCCACACAGACACGGGGAGAACGTGCAGACTCCGCACAGGCAGTGACCCGAGGCCGGGAATCGAATCCGGGTCCCTGGGCAGCAGAGCTAACCACTGGCCACTCCACAGTTGGATTTTCAGCAGGATTGTGCCAGAGGGACCATGGATTTTGGACCCAAGTTGACTTTGGTTATGATAGCCTCTGGCCAAAAAACAAGGAAAGCCAAAAGTTGGAGGAGGAGTTGTGGAGGCATGTGATTAAAATAACAATTCGTGCAACCCAACCCACTGTTATAAAGGAACTTTGGTGCTCAGCCAAACACAGCTTTCATATCATGGGACACATTTGGGCTCAGTCCCAAGTTACTGGCAGGAATCTAGCAGATAGGTGGAAGTGATGAAATGGTGTGTTGTTTGGAATCCTGGCTACCTTGGCGGATGAGGAAAAACAGTGAAGCTGAAGGTGAGAAATGCCATGGGATCTCAGCTATTCTTCCTTTAAGTTACGTATAAAACTTCAGTTAGGCCATATTTGGAATATTACGCGCAGTTGTTGTTGCCACACTCCTAGAAGTATGTGGAGCACACTACCAAAGATGTGGAGGCTTTGGAGAGGGTACAGAAAAGATTTACCAGGATGTTGCCTGGTCCGGAGGGTTTTAAGTAGGAGGAGAGGTTGGATAAATCCAGATTGTTTTCACTGGAAAGACGGAGGCTGAGGGGTGACCTGATAGAACAAAGAAAATAGCACAAGAACAGGCCCTTCGGCCCTCCAAGCCTGCACCGACCATGCTGCCCGACTTAACTAAATCCCCCTATCCTTCTGGGGACCATATCCCTCTATTCCCATCCTATTCATGCATTTGTCCAGACCCCCATTAAAATTCACTATCGTATCTGCTTCCACTACCTCCCCCAGCAGCTTCTGACTATCCACTCTGTCCATGCCCCTCATAATCTTGTAGATTTCTATCAGGTCGCCCCTCAACCTCCGTCGTTCCAGTGAGAACAAACCAAGTTTCTCCAACCTCTCCTCATAGCTAATGCCCTCCATACCAGGCAACATCCTGGTAAATCTTTTCTGTACCCTCTCCAAAGCCTCCATCTTTCTGGTATGTGGCGACCAGAATTGAACACTATATTCCAAGTGCCAATTCCAAGAAATCTACAAGATTATGAGAGACATAGATAGAGGGATAGTCAGAGGTTTTTTCCCAGGATGGAAGGGTCGACTACAAGAGGGCACAGTTTCAAGATGAGAGGATGTGTGTTTAGGGGAGATGTGTGGGGAAAGTTTTTCACACAGAAGGTGGTGGGTGCCTGGAACGCACTGCCAGTGGAGGTGGTGGAAGCAGGCATGTTAGCAACATTCAAGGTGTATCTTGATAGACACATGAACGGCAAGCAAACGGAGGGATAGAAACCATGTAATGGCGTAGGTTTGGTGGGCCAAAGGGCCTGTTCCTATGCTGTATTGTTCTTTGTTCTTGTCCGCGACTGGGACACAGCCTGAGAAAGCTGGATGTTTCTTCAGGCTTCAATCACAAGATTCCGTGTGTAAGTGGGGTTTCACCTTTCCTCTGGCGCAGTCATGTTAGTGGAAAGTTAGCAATTCTGTGGAGGTCACCAGCAATTGACGACATGCTCTTGATAATTTGGAAGTCACCTTTTGCGCGGAAAATAAACCCAGCCATCTCGTAATCCAGATTATCCAATGCAATTAAAAAGGTTAGAGCTAAAAGTAAGCGCAAATTTTGAACCATGTTGTTACACAAATGAACCAAGTTTAGCTTCAAAGGAGCAGCATAACACTAGCAGCTCAAACCCTGTTAAATTGCATGCTTCAATCATCTTTGCTAGTGACTTATGCCACGACATTTAGTAAAGGTTTACAGTAGGTGAGATAACCATTCATAATCAATCCTCACTGTAACTTGTGACCGTTGCATTTGCAACCTTTGGAATGGCTTCACAGATAAACCGCATTCAGCCCGACCAATGCCCTGGGCAGCATTTTGCCTTTTAGTCCGGGGCCCCAATACGAGGTCAAATGGGGATCCTGGTCCCACACTGTGGGGTGAATTTTCCCATTCTGCCCACCACAGGAATTGTAGCGGGCGAGGGGTGAACCATGGAAAGATCCATTGATCTCGGATGGGATTTTCTGGTTTTGGGGTGAGCGGGGTCGGAAAATCCCACCCTGTGTCACCTGTGACCAAATTGGCCAATTATTTGACCAGCGGGCGGGCTCACTGCACCATTAAAGTCAGTGGACAGTGGGCTCTGAAAGCTGGAGGGTCAATAGGAAGCCTGCAGATCAGGTAAGCGGAAGGGACGGCCTCTACATTTTGAGGCACCCTCTCGGCATCTTTTAAAACTTTAAAAATAAAAAATGGTGGAATAATCTCGCCAGTATTTGGTCATCCCGTCACCCTGCAGTGCTGTCCAGCAGCAATGAATACAGGTCCGCCCCGGATTCCATCCACTGCCAGTCTGAGTGGAGTCAACTGCTTTTAAAGCTCCCGCTGTTCCTTCACTATGATGCAAGCCACCATTCACCCAATAGGGGAGTTTGATCTCTACGCGGCCCATTATGATTCCTGGGACCCAACTGAGACTGTTCCCAAAGTTCCTCATGTGGATTGGGTCACCAGTTTTGAGCATTCTTTCTGTCCTTGCAGAATCAAATTTCTTCTTTTGGGTTTCTTGTTAGGACTCCACCATCGCCTCCAGGTTCGGGAACAATAATCTTGCCCAAAGCCTCTGTCTCATTAACAATTTCGCTGGGGCGATTACTGGCATTGTGTGAGGGGTAGTCCCGTAGTCAAATAAAAATCATGCCAGTTTGATCTCTATGGATGCTGCAGGGATGCTTCTTCATGCTGAGCTTAAGAATCTGCACCGCTCGTTCAGCCAGCCCACTCAATGATGGGTGATAAGGTGATGTGTTTGATTCCATTGGAAAGTATGAAGGTCTGAAACTTGGTGCTAGTAAAGGTTGTGTCATTGTCAGAGACCAAGACTTCAGGTATCCTGTGCATGCAGAAATTGTCGTAGTTTCTCAATAGTAGCATGGGAAGTGGTGGAACCCAAGCGACGTATCCCCAACCATTTGGAGTATGTGTCAATCATAAATAGGAACATGGAACCCAAAAAAGGCCCGGCAAAATCCACAAATACTCACACCTAGGGCCTACCAGGGCACGCTCATATCTGTAGGGAGGCGGAGGGGAGGAGTTCTTGATTCTCTTGGCATGATTCACACTGCCTAACCAAGTCAGTCATGTCTGCATCAAGGCCAGGCCACCATATGTAGCTCCTGGCTAGCATTTCCATCTTCAAAATCCAAGGGTGTTTATGGTGTAATTTTTAAAGTATCAGATGTCATCCTGGGCGAAGGACAACAATACAGGAACACCAGAGAATGATGCCTGAACACTGAGCTTCCAGCAGTGCTTCATTCCATCTGAGGGCTGTCCTCTGAATGCCCCATTTAATATTATGTGTTTTAATTTCTATTTTTAATTAGTAAAGAAGCCAAATTCAGAATAAATTTCCTGTAATAATTTACTGACCCCAGGAAGGAATTTCATTCTGTGAGGTTCCTTGGAGTCAGCGTCACCTTAATGGCCTTCACCTTGTCCTCCACCGAATGCAGGTTCCTGCCATCCACTGGAGAGCCCAAATAGGTCATGGCACTTTCTTGAAAGACACATTTTTCCCTTTTCAGGAGTACCCTGACCTCCGAAAATTGCCGTAAGACTCTTCCAGGTTTGCAAGGTATTTGTGTATCGGCCTTTGTGCATTTTACTCGTCACATACCTCTGGGAAGGCTCACCTAATTTAAGTTGGAGATACACATGGCTCATGTCCAACTTAGAAAATGCCTGAGCATCAGTTAACCTGGTGTACAGGTCTTCAATCCAAAGCAAGGGGTATCTGTCGAGTTTAAACGCCCTACTGACAATAAGCTTATAATCACCACAAAGTCGGACCAACTTTTCTGGCTTCAGGACAGGAACAACAGGTGGGGCCCACTCTACAAATTGTATGGGTCTTATTATGCCCAGCTTTTCCAGGTGTTTCAATTCCAATTCTACTTCTTCCACGAGGGAGTATGGAACTGGTCTCCCTTTCAAATACTTAAGGGTAGCATTGAGGTTCACCCAAATTTTAGCTACCCCTCACCCCCGTGCCCAGCCTGAAGATCTTCAGCCAGTTCAGTGTGATGTGTTGGAGCCATGCTCTTCCCTTAAGACGAGATCCTTGTCCCCGTACAATGAGGTTGAGTGGATTGGCCAAGGTAAATGTGCAGGGTTAAGGGGATAGGGCAGAAGGGAGGGCCTGTCTGGGATGCTCTTTCGGAGATTCGGTGCAGACTCGATGGGTGGCATGGCTTCTTTCTACACTGCGGGGATTCTATATTTCTATGGCTCTATGACTATCGCTTTCTCGGTGGCAGTAAACTAAATTGGGGTGTATGCGAAGACCCCACATACTTTTTTAGATCTATCTATGTTGGGAAGGAAGCATATGATGACAGCATGCAAACAAAGGAAATATATCAGATGATGTGTGATCCTTCCGTTGCACACTCCCGTTGCTGGGCACAAGGGTTACATCCTTGATGTAGAGTTCCTAAGGTCCATCACAGTTGCGGATGAGTTGGGGTCGGGAAGTGGGGAGGGAGGGTGGTAGGATGTCTTCAAATTTAATGGGATGGTGTTGCCAATACAATTAATTGCTGAGTTACTGACTGCGGCACAGAATCTCACCATGTCTAAAAAAAAAATTCTTATTTAGAAAGAAGTCCTTTTAAATGTTGGAACTCTGAGGCAAGTGTCGTAATAACTTTCCACCCTACTCCAGCTGTGTTTACCCAGTTGTGGCATGAATTACCTTAAATAAGACAACACTGTTGACTTTAGAATGTAGGGCAGGGTCGGGGTCAGGCTGCATTATTGGAAGGGTCACACAAGTTACACAAATCTGCCCCTGAAAACTCTCACTGCAGTGGAATTCCTGTGGACATTGCTATTGATAAACTGTCGAGTAAATCAAAGCTGTTCGTAGTGACTTACTAGTTTGATGTACCGTATCCTTTAGCCTTAGTAAATCCCATCGATATTGCCACCACCAAGGCTGGTAACCCTGAAAATATAAATCATTGGTAAGAAAACTGGATTGGAATTCAAATACAACTTCTTTTCCACTGCAAGGGCAAAATGTATCAATTATGCATCAAAACATTTATGAGATATTAACTTTTATTTGAAATATATTAAATAAGGAGGAAGGAAAACAATTTTTATTGTAAATATCTCTTATGAAATTGACAAAGTTAATTTACCATCATGAAAAATTTAGACACTTATTATACTTACCCCAACCAAGGCATAAAAAGCGTTTGCGTATGAGCCTTGTTCTAATCTTCCCTGTAACGGCCATGTAGGACTGCCATGCTTCGGTCAAAACCCAGCAGAAAGAAGCCAGGAAGAAGAAATGGAGAAGGGCGGTAGTCATTGTACAAACTCCCTGTGCACACAGAACAAAACAAAAATGATTTAGTTTGGAAATACTGTGGGGCAAAACCCACCATGGTTTAAAGAGCTTCCCAATTTGTAGGCACCCACTCAAACCCACCGACTTTCACAGAGTTAAAATCAGCCAGTCACTATCTAGGGTCATACAAGTCCCGATGGATTTTGTACAAGAGTCTGTTGGCCCCCCAGTGTAGGTATGCAGGTGCAGCATGTAACAAAAAAGGCAAATGGAAGGTTGGCATTTATTGCAAAGGGGCTGGAGTATAAAAGTAGAGAAGCGGCACGGTGGCACAGTGGTTAGCACTGCTGCCTCACAGCGCCAGGGTCCCGGGTTTGATTCCCGGCTTGGGTCACTGTCTGTGTGGAGTTTGCACATTCTCCCTGTGTTTGCGTGGGTTTCCTCCGGGTGCTCCGGTTTCCTCCCACAGTCCAAAGATGTGCGGGTTAGGTTGATTGGCCATGCTAAATTGACCCTAGTATCGGGTGGATTAGCAGGGTAAATATTTGGGGTTATGGGGATAGGGTGGGATTGTTGTCGGTGCAGACTCGATGGGCCGAATGGTCTCCTTCTGTACTGTAGGGATTCTATGAGACTTCTATGAGAAGCGTGTTTGCAATTATGTAGGGTGTTGGTGAGATCACATCTGGAGTACTGTGTCCAGTTTTGGTCTCCTTATTTGAGGAAGGATGTGGTGGCACTGGAGGCAGTTCAGAGGAGATTCACCAGATTGATTCCGGGAATGAAAGGGTTAACGTATGAGGAGACAGTTTGGGCTGATACTCGCTGGAGCTTAGAAGGATGAGATGGGATCTGATTGAGATATATAAAATTTTAAAGGGGATTGATAAAATGTAGACCAAATGTTTCCTCTTATGGGGCAATCTAGAACAAGAGGTCATAGGTACAGGTTGAGAGGCAGTAGATTTAAAACTGAGATGAGGAGGAATAACTTCTTGCAGAGGGTGGTGAATTTGTGGAACTCGCTGCCCCATAGCATGGTGGAGTCTGAATTGTTGAATGGTTTCAAGAAGGGCATAGAAATGTTTCTAATAATAAAGGGATAAGGGGATATGGGGAACAGGGGGGGGGGGGGGGGGGGGGGGAGGTGGATTTGAGACCAGGAAGAAATCAGCCGTGATCTGACTGAATGGCTGTTTCTCAGTCAAGGCAAGTCATCACCTTCAGGAAAAGAGTAGAGGGTGGAGGAGCTGAAAATTTGACTTGGGTGCAAAATTCACCGTGCACAATCTAAAGCTTGTGGGAGACTTGGTATCGGAGACCCAGAGAGAAAGTACTTCAATCCAGCACATCACCTATTCCCAAAGATCATCACCTAACATGATTGCCACAATCTTTTGTTTCATCGCTACAAGCCGTAGGCAATGACTCTTTCACATTCACTACATTGTCTGCGTATATCCTTCTCAGGCAGGTGACAGATGCCATTTATTTCCCAGTAGCTCCTTCCAAGAAATATGACAATGTTAACTGAATAGATGAAATGGAAAATTAATTTAATGAAAACCACGGCACGTCAAGGCAATAAAGAAAGGACAAGCTTTCCATTACACATCAGATCACTGATGTTATTTTAGGCAAGATCAGTACATTACCAACATAATATGTCACTGCTGTGTGCTAAGTTAATGCAGCAACCCTATGCTCCTTCTTCATCCTGATTAAGATTATTGAATACATTTAAAACATTCCCACTTCATGGATCAATTTGGCAAAATAGGCCAAACCATTAAATGCTGGGACTTGGCCTGCGTGCACTTAATGTCTGTGTACAGTGCAGCAATTTTATAACCTTCCCAAGCACCCATATTCTCAAACCACCAAGTGCCAGAACACTGAATTCAATTATTAGTTTTGCTGAGACTGGCTGCTTGGAGAGTTATTAATCGATAGTTTCTTAGTTTATGGAACAACAAAAGTAAAATGCATGGCAACTTCAAAAACTCGATCTATTTCATCTCCAAAACTGGCTTTGAAATTGGTGAGGTGCAATGTGATTATAGTTTCTCATGAGCTACCTAAATAATGAGTTAAGTGGCCAAGAAATAACAATAAAATACAAGTCATGGGTGAATGCAAACTAGATTGGTGTTTTCACTGTGCCATTTCTTCCTTAGGGTAATCGTTTGATTGCTGTACACTTAAACCGGTCTGTGGCATGTGGTTTTATTGCTGTCTCAAAGTCATAACTCTAAATGCAGGAATGTTTAGACTAAAACATTTTGTTTGCTTTGAACCAAATACTTGTATTCTTCTATATCTAAACTACTGCATGGACCCCTCACTTCTACTATTATACTCCTGCTTTCTGGCATGTTCTTCTCCATCCCGTACTTTGCTGCATCTCTCCCCATTTCGCAAAGGAAGACTCGCATTTACATCTCACTTTTCACAATGACCAGACATCGAGCTGTTTCAGAGCTAACAAATTATCGAAGCGTAGTCACCACGATAACGCAGGAAATGTGGCAGCCAACTTGCACTCCACAAGCTCTCAGAGACACCTGAGAATGGGCAGATAATCTGCTTTCAGTGATGTTAGTTGAGGGATAAATATTGGCCAGCACACCAGGGGAAAAACTTCTCTGCTCTTCTTCAAAGTAGTGCCCTGTGATCTTTTTCATCTACCCGAGGAAGCAGATGGACTTTGGCTTAAGAGTCTCATCTGAAGATGAGGCATGTTGGGAAGCTCTTGTGGCGAAGTGGTAGTGTCCCTACCTCTGAACAAGAAGCCCCATGTTCAAGTCCCAGTTCAGAACTTGATGGCCATAGAAGATGTATTCTTAGCTTGGCCAAACAGGTTGATTATCAGCCTGTAAATCCTTCCAATTTACCTGATGGCAGGCGGTAAGAGTGGAAGGGTTCCTGGCCAGCCATACTGCATTATTTCACCAAGCTTGATCATGGACCAAGCCAATGGAAATCCATGAGCGCCAATATCCTCTTGGAACATGGTACCAAAAGGAAGTAGAATCCTTAGGACTTTCCAAAGCACCTCACAATCAGCAGATTGGTGTAGGCAACTGTTGCAGCTAATTTGTGCACAGCATGACTCCACAAAAGGAAAGGGATTGGAGGGTCTGTTTTCAGTGGTAGTGCTTGAGCGAGGAAATTGCTCCTGCTTTTATATTTAATGCACAGGCAAGTGGGGCGGCACAGTGGCATAGTGGCAAGCACTGCTGCCTCACAGCTCCAGGGACCCGGGTTCGATTCCGGACTTGGGTGACTGTGTGGAGTTTGCACGTTCTCCCTGTGTCTGCGTGGGTTTCCTCCGGGTGCTCCAGTTTCCTCCCATACTTCAAAATGTGCAGGTTAGATTGATTGTCCATGGTAAATTTCCCCTTAGTATCCCAAGATGTGTAGGTTAGGGAGATAAGCGGAGTAAATATATGAGGTTACAGGGATAGAGTCTGGGTAAGATGCTCTTTCGGAGAGTCGGTGCAGGCTCGATGGGCCAAATGGCCTGCTTTTGCACTGTAGGGATTCTGTGATTCTATAATTCTAAGTGTATGTTTCCTTTCTCATCTGAAAGAAGCTCCTTCAACAATGCAGCACTGAATTACTGCATCAAAGTGTCTATGTGCATTATGTGCTTTAGTCTTAGATTAGGGCTAGCTGAGACATGTGCATTTTCCTTCTAATTAGTTAGGGTGGGGTGGGGCAGCAGTAGAGGCTCCTGATTGTTAAGTCCTTTAGTGAGTGTGGCACTGGAATTGGTACTTGGGACAAGGGGCATCAGGCACTTGTACTGCCTGGATAAGCTGGAATTGTTGGCACCAGGGCAGAGAAGGCGAGGGGAGATTTAATCAAAGCAGGAAGGATATTGATAAATGAGGAGGAACTGCTTACGCTGGCAGAAGGGCCGATAACCAGAAGAGACCGATTTGAAGATAATTGGCAAAAATGGCCAAACATCAATGAGGACCCTTTTCCCCTCAACATTTTGAGTTATGAGTTGGAATGCACTGTCTGAAAGGTCAGTGGAAGTGGATTCAATAGCAATTTTGAAAAGGGAATTGGACAAATGTTTGAAAACTGCAGGGTTCCAGAGAAAGAGCAGGGGTGTTGTTCCAACGCCAAGCCCCCACTGCGCAGACAGAGTGAGTTCCTGCCGTGTGACTGGGGCAGTACATCCAACCCTCTTGCAAGCATTGAGGAATGTCTGTATATCTGACACTATACAGCATGTGAATGAAACACCCTCCAAAGTTTGTCAGTGTATCACTGCTGTATCATCCAATGATTCGAAGTACTAATCAAACCATGTGTCCTATCAGTATCCAGAATCTGTGATATTGTTTCAATCTTTCCGTTTTTCAAAGCCCACCAACGCCTCTATTTTCTCAGGAGGCATAGGAAACTCAGCATGTCTGCTACGATTCTCATCAATCTTTACAGATGCATCAGAGAAAGCATCCTTTCTGGTTGTATCACAGCTTGGTATGGCTCCTGCTCTGTCCAAGGCCACCAGAAACTACAAAGGGTCGTGAACGAAGCTCAGTCCATCATGCAAACCAGCCTCCCACCCATTGTCTCCGTCTACACTTCCTGCTGCCTCAGAAAAGCAGCCAGCATAATCAAGGACCCCACGCACCCCGGACATTCTCTCTTCCATTGGGAAAAAGATACAAAAGTCTGAGATCATGTACCAACCAACTCAAGAACAGCTTCTTCCCTGCTGCCATCAGACTTTTGAATGGACTTACCCTATATTAAGTTGATCTTTCTCTACACCTTAGTTATGACTGTAACACGACATTCTGCATCCTCTCTTTTCCTTCTCCCCTTTGTTCTCTATGAACAGTATGCTTTGTCTGTATAGCACGCAAGAAACAACACTTCACTCTTTACCTATATATGTGACAATAATAAATCAAATCAAATCTAATTTCAAATGTAGCCTCTGCTTTGGAGATTGGATTAGCATCTCAGTCTGGTATTCATGGAAAGCCATGAAACAGGAAATGGAACTGGCTCATCAGTCTGAAATGCAGCTCTCCTGGAAGTGAATTCTCCGAGCTAGCCTTTCCAATCTGAATGTGGAGGCAGCAGGACAACAACACAAAAGATATTTATTAATGGGAACAACTGTACAGAGGCCACAAGAAGTGGCACAAGCAGTTTGCCTGGTTATGGCACATACAGCCGACCACCAAGAATCTTCCAATGACAAGCCTCCACTGCGCACACAGAGTGAATTCCTGCTGTGTTACTGTGACAGTAAGAAGTTTAACAACACCAGGTTAAAGTCCAACAGGTTTATTTGGTAGCAAAAGCCACACAAGCTTTCGAGGCTCTGAGCCCCTTCTTCAGGTGAGTGGGAATTCTGTTCACAAACAGAACTTATAAGACACAGACTCAATTTACATGAATAATGGTTGGAATGCGAATACTTACAACTAATCCAGTCTTTAAGAAACAAAACAATGGGAGTGGAGAGAGCATCAAGACAGGCTAAAAAGATGTGTATTGTCTCCAGACAAGACAGCCAGTGAAACTCTGCAGGTCCACGCAACTGTGGGAGTTACAAATAGTGTGACATAAATTCTGATTCTAGGATCGCATGATAAAGACTCAGGAGGAAAAAAGCAGAAATATTTATGTGAAATAGTGTGACATAAACCCAATATCCCGGTTGAGGCCGTCCTTGTGTGTGCGGAACCTGGCTATCAGTTTCTGCTCCGCGACTCTGCGCTGTCGTGTGTCGCGAAGGCCGCCTTGGAGAACGCTTACCCGAATATCAGAGGCCGAATGCCCGTGACCGCTGAAGTGCTCCCCAACAGGAAGAGGACAGTCTTGCCTGGTGATTGTCGAGCGGTGTTCATTCATCCGTTGTCGCAGCGTCTGCATAGTTTCCCCAATGTACCATGCCTCGGGACATCCTTTCTTGCAGCGTATCAGGTAGACAACGTTGGCCGAGTTGCAAGAGTATGTACCGTGTACCTGGTGGATGGTGTTCTCACGTGAGATGATGGCATCTGTGTCGATGATCCGGCACGTCTTGCCTCAACCGGGATATTGGGTTTATGTCACACTATTTCACATAAATATTTCTGCTTTTTTCCTCCTGAGTCTTTATCATGCGATCCTAGAATCAGAATTTATGTCACACTATTTGTAACTCCCACAGTTGCGTGGACCTGCAGAGTTTCACTGGCTGTCTTGTCTGGAGACAATACACATCTTTTTAGCCTGTCTTGATGCTCTCTCCACTCCCATTGTTTTGTTTCTTAAAGACTGGATTAGTTGTAAGTATTCGCATTCCAACCATTATTCATGTAAATTGAGTCTGTGTCTTATAAGTTCTGTTTGTGAACAGAATTCCCACTCACCTGAAGAAGGGGCTCAGAGCCTCGAAAGCTTGTGTGGCTTTTGCTACCAAATAAACCTGTTGGACTTTAACCTGGTGTTGTTAAACTTCTTACTGTGTTTACCCCAGTCCAACGCCGGCATCTCCACATCATTACTGTGACAGTACATCGAACCCTCCTGCAAGCATTGAGGAATGTCTTTATGCCTGACACTGTACAGCATGTGAATGAAACACACCCCAAAGTTTGTCAGTGCTGAAAGAAATGTGGCAAAGTAAAAATTGGGACTAGCTGGGAAGGCACCAAGGTCACCATGGACCCGTTGGGACAAAGGACCTGTTTCCGTACTGTATTGCTCTATGACTCTAAATACGAGGAGGAGTCGGCTGAAATAATTTATATTGTTATTGTGGTGGTTGTCTCTTTAAGGGCAACACTGGCTGGGAGGATCAATTGGGACAGAGAGTAACTACCCAAGAGGGTGAAATCCTCTCTTAGGTAGAAGACATGTGGGGCCTAGGGCAGCTGGGTGGCTGCTGGCCTCTGTACAGTTGTTCCTATTAATAAGTACCTTTTGTGTTGCTAATGCAGTCTGTGAAGATGCATCATTACATTTGGCAATGAGGAGAAAATGAATGTCTCTGGCCCGACACCTGAGTACTTGTTTTAATCAAAGTCTGAAGGAGAAAGTACTCACCGGAATGCCTATCTTTGGTGAATAGACCCGGTGAGATGTTGAGATATTGCCAGACCCCGAGGGTCAGACACAGAAAGAGCCTGGAGCGGCCAATATAGTCAAAAGTTCAGAAATGTATAGAAAAATTGTTCAAAGAAAATAACACTCAGGAGCAAGAGTTTTGGTTTTGAGTTTGAGGAAAAGTGGAATCTAAATTTAAAAAAAAACGAAGAGTTGTGATCAGTTTTATAATAAAGAGAGAAGAGAGCGCAGAGAGCAGTGTTATAAGTGAAGAACAAATGCCTCATGGAACTTCAGCATGGTGCCACAGTAGTTAGCACTGCTGCCTCATAGCGCCAGGGACCCAGATTCAATTCCGGTCTCGGTAACTGTCTGTGTGGAGTTTGCACGTTCTCCCTGTGCCTGTGTGGGTTTCCTCCGGGTGCTCTGGTTTCCGCCCACAGTCCAAAGATGTGCTAAATTAACCCTCATGTAGGGTTACGGGAATAGGGCCTGGGTGGGATTGTGGTCAGTACAGGTTCGATGGGCTGAATGGCCTCCTTCTGTGCTGTATGGATTCTATGATTCTAAGTTCTTCAGAAGCACAGGAAACTAAAGATGCTGAGATTGACAGGTCCCTGATCAGAGTTCCTTTTATTCATTTGTGGGACATGGGCATCGCTGGCTGCCAGCATTTATTGCCCATCCCTAGTTGCTCGAGGATAGTTGAAAATCAACCACATTGCTGGGGCTCTGGAGTAGGCCAGACCAGGTAAGAATGGCAGATTTCCTTCCCTCAGGGACATTAGTGAACCAGATGGGTTTTTCTGACAATTAACAATGGTTTCATGGTCACCAGTAGATTCTTAATTTCAGATATTTTTTATTGAATTCAAGTTCCACCACCTGCTGTGACAGGCTTCGAACCCAAGTCCCCAGAATGTTAACAGACTAGCAACCAAACCACTAGGCCGTCACCTCCCCAGTGGAATGGAGCCTGCAGAGGTTCCATGATGGCTGTCCCTGTACTGATGGACTTACAGCAGAGAACTTCTGGGGTTTTGAGCGAGGGGGGGGTGGGGGTGGAGGAAGGTGTGTAGGGAGTTCCTAATTTGTTTAAAAGAAGTGGGAAAGTTTTGAAAACAATAGTACCTTGGACCTGGAAAACGTCGGGTTTCTATTGCAATCAACTAAAAAACAAAACCAGCAAATTAAAAGAGGGGCAGCGGTCTCTCCAGATGGCCTGAGGGAAGGAGGGGCTGTTTAGATCGCTGAAGGAGTTTTCCAATGGTGGAGAAGTAAAGTCTTAAAAGTTAAAAAAATGTTTAATAAAGAACAGTCAGGTTCACGCCAAAACTTCAAAAGTGTGGGACAGAGTGAACCAGCAGTTGCTGACAGTTAATAAAAAAGGTGATAGTGAGTGAAGGCCTCAACGAAGAGGAAAATATGATGCAATGAAAACCTAAGAGGAGGGTTTACAAGACCCCAGAAGGGGCGGGGCACTGAAATACCCCAGAAGGGGGCACTGAAAGATGCCAGAAGAAGAGCAATAAGAGTATTGGAGAATTGAAAAAGTCAACACTGGAGACAGACCTGATCAACAGTGAAGCCAAAAGGGTTTGACTGAAGTTAAGACAAGTGGAAATGAAGATTCCACTTATGAAATGTATATGTCCAGGAAGAACTTGATGGATTCCCCTCAGAATAAACACAGACATTGAAGACTTCAAAAGAACCTAGGAACTATTGAACATAAAGAGGAATCAGCAAAAAGAATTAAAGCTCCAGAGAAATGATTAAAACATAAAACGACTGACAGCAAACTGTAAAAAAAAGTTGCAAAAGTTTCCACAAAGAAATTAAGGGGAACTTAGTGAGATAATGGAGAATAAGCTGAATTCCATGAAAAGCAGCCAGAAAATAAGAATAAGTCCAGTGAAAAATTGAATCAGGAGAATAAGAACTTGAAGAAGGAAGCATGAGAATGGGAAATTAACCGAAATTGTAAAAACATTGAAACTGATAGCAGAAACAGCAATTCAAACAGAGAAACTGAGATTATGTGCCAGAACACCAGGCAGCACGGTGGCACAGTGGTTAGTACTGCTGCTTCACAGCTCCAGGGACCTGGGTTCGATTCCCGGCTTGGGTCACTGTCTGTGTGGAGTTTGCACATTCTCCTCGTGTCTGCGTGGGTTTCCTCCGGGTGCTCCGGTTTCCTCCCACAGTCCAAAGATGTGCGGGTTAGGTTGATTGGCCATGCTAAAATTGTCCCTTAGTGTCCTGAGATGCATAGATTAGCGGGTAAATATATAGGGATATGGGGGTAGGCCCTGGGTGGGATTGTGGTCGGTGCAGACTCGATGGGCCAAATGGCCTCTTTCTGCACTGTAAGGTTTCTATGATTTCTATGATTTCTCACAGCGTCAGGGACCTGGGTTCAATTCCGGCCTCGAGTCACTCTCTGTATGGAGTTTGCACATTCTCCCCGTGTCTGCATGGGTTTCCTCTGGGAGCTCTGGTTTCCTCCCACACTCCAAAGACGTGCGAGTTTGGTTGGATTGGCTATGCTAAATTGACCATTAATGTCAGGGGGATTAGCAGGGTAAATACATGGGGTTACGGGGGTAGGGCCTGGGTGAGATTGTTGTTGGTGCAGACTCGATGGGCCGAATAGCCTCCTTCTGCACTGCAGGGATTCTATGAACAAGATTGCTGAAATGGTCTTGTGAATGGAAAAGCACAAGAACCATTATGATAAAATGGTCGATGAAAAGGATTCCGAATTGAAATGCTGAAAAGAGAAGAAACTGTATCACATGAGCCATGCACCAGAAACAGAGCACCACGATCATTCCTTCACACTTGACAGATCAAGATTGTGAAAGAACTGTGATGACTTGAGACTTTGTTGTATTGTGATTATGTGCCAGCATGCATTATAATGTAAGGTGCCTGGCAGATCAAGGGTCAACATGGGACTGGAGATTGGTACCACCCACAGGGTTATGTATGTAGTCACAGGTCAAGGACCAGTCTAGGACAGAACTCGGTAAGCAGCAAGCCTGTATGGAACAGCTCCGTGCAAGACTATATTTGCAACTGTACACTGTTAAAGCCTACCGATAAAAGTGTTGATGTTTAAATACACAAGCCTTGAGATCTCATCAATGAGCCATCACCACGGCAATAAAAAAAAAGCCTTTTATATAATTTTATATAACATATAATTTGCCATGGTGTCATAATATGAAACTTTGACCGTGGATCAAGTTAGATCACGGGAATTATTGTCTCTGTGACTGGGGACTCCCATTGTACCTCATAGACATGGAGGAACTGATTGTTCGTAAACATGTGGATCACTGGAGGAGTAGAGAGATGCTTCGGCTGTCAGTGTTGCCAACAAGGAATGTTTTCAAACCTATAAGTGCCTGATTGACTTGTTTATAGACATGACTGATGTCTCTGTGGAATCAAGTTGTAATGAACTGTCTGTGCCAGAAGGGGTACCCACTATTGCAGTTCCTTTAATGTCAATCTGGTGGAAGAATCTTAAACTACAGAATTTCACCGCTCTACAAGAAACAGAAAAACCCCTCAAAGACTCAATTTATAATTGGCCAACTCGTGTGTATAATGTTTAGTTCAAGTAACTTAGTTATCGAAGATTGTATAAAGGAGTTAAAGGGGGGAGGATGTGGCGATTGTTCCTTTAAGGGAAACACAGCAGAGTAAGAGTCACCTGGCTTGGGGAACCAATTGAGCCTGAGAATAGGTAATCACCCCGGGGTAGAGTCCTTATTTAGGCAGAAAACATGCAGAAGACATGTAGGAACTAGGGCAGCTGAGTGGACTCCTCCAGGGCAGCCGTGTTGCTGCTAGCCTCGACAGTTTGTCTTATTAATAAATACCATTTTTGTTTCTAATGAAGTCTGTGAACATTCATTATTACAAATATGGTGCTTTCAATATAATAACACGTCTGAAGGTTTAGTTTAGTTTATTTATTAGTGTCACAAGTAGGCTTACATTAACACTGCAATGAAGTTACTGTGAAAATCCCCCAGTCATCATACTCCAGCGCCTGTACGGGTACACAGAGTAGGTTTTAAGGAACACCAAAAACGACATGCTAAACAATCTAGCATAGCTAATCCACCTATCCTGCACATCTTTGGACACTAAGGGGCAATTTAGCATGGCCAATGCAAGTAATCTACATATCTTTGGACACTGAAGGACAATCTAGCATGGCCAATCCATCTATCCTGCATATCTCTGGACACCAAGGGGCAATTTAGCATGTCCAATGCACCTACCTACATATCTTTGGACAATTTAGCATGGCCAATCCACCTAATCTACATATTTTTGGACTGTAGGAGGAAACTGGAGCACCCGGAGGAAATGCACACGCAGATGGGGAGAACGTTCAAACTCTGCACAGTCACCCAAGGCCGGAATCGAATCTGGATCCCTAGGATTGTGAGGCAGCAGTGCTAACCACTACACCACCATGCTACCCCCAAAAGAGAACAATTCCAATCATATAAAGCTTCACCCAAAAATCAACTGCGCTAAAAACCTCACCGCACAATGCAGCTGCATGTGCTCTCACTCACACCGAAGTTGAGGATTTATACTTGAAAGTGCTCCTGCTATTTGCAGCATCTCGAGTGTTTCACTGTTGGCACTAAAAGATATCGCAGCAGGAAGCAGATATGCGCAGCACAAGGCCTTGGTAATGCCAAGCCTTTGAGCACTTCTGAAGGTGCTGAAAATCGTCACTGGAACCTGCAGTAAAGCGAATGAGGAAAAGCAAAGCCTCTCCCTCCGCCTTCATCCCCAATGCAGGTACCATTCTCCTCAAACTCTTCTCCATCACTCACTCACTATAATCGGGACTTACCAGCTCAGCACCACGTCACTCAGCACAATCAAATCTATAAAAGCTGAGCATGTCTGATTTAGCCAGCACTCTAATGCATCGTCCCACAAGAATGAACCACAAGATCTCAGTGGCAGCATCTGGCAATAGTAATTCAGGAAACAGACTCCCATTTGCACTCTGACAAGACAAGGCATCAATCGTCCTCTCTCTCTCTCTCGCATGAGGCAGGTTCCCAAGGAATCACCTCGCCAATATATCTAGCTGCCTCTAAATCTAGGGAAGGAGATGGGTCACGATTTTGTGTGTATTTGTGTACGTGTAGCGGAAGTGGGCGGTGGGGGGGGGGGGGGTGGGGGGGAACTTAACTGGACCAGACAGTTGTTCTTCTGGCCTCAAGAGTAGGTCGGATGCTGGGCATTCTGCAGTGCGTGGCACACCTCCTGATTCCCGCCATAGGAAATAGAATATACAAGCGGGAGTAGACCATTCAGCCATTGCGATCTGGTTGTGGTCTGACCGCCACTTTCCCAACTGCCCTCCATAACCAATAACATCCACAAATCAGAAATGGAATACTCTCCACTGGCTTGGACGAGTGCAGCCCAAATAACACCCGGGCAGCTCAACACTCTCCAGGACAAAGCAGCTAACTTGACCAGCATCCCATCCACCTGCCACCGTTAACATGCACACATGCATGTAGTGCATGCCCCCTAGTATTAGACATTTCAACTCTGGGAAAAAGATTCTGGCTGTCAACCCCATCTATGCCTCTCATCATTTTATAGACTTCTATCAGGTGTCAAAGAACCCACTAGACCATTCTTTTGTATCCCTCTATTCCCAGTCTGTTCATGTGGTTATCTAGACAAGTCTTAAACGATCCCAGCGTGTCCGCCTCAATCACCTTGCTTGGCAGTGCATTCCAGGCCCCCACCACCCTCTGTGTAAAATACGTCCCCCTGACATCTGTGTTGAACCTTGCCCCCCCTCACCTTGAACCCGTGACCCCTTGTGTTCGACCCCTTGTGTCGCCTCAGCCTCCGCCGCTCCAGAGAAAATAACCCTAGTTTGTCCAGCCTCTCCTTATAGCTCATATACCTTCTAATCCAGGAAGCATCCTGGTAAACCTCTTCTGCATCCTCTCCTCACCCTTCCTGTAATGTGGCGACCAGAATTGAATGCAACATTCTAAGTGCGGACTTACCAAAGTTTAAAAAGCTGTAACATGACATCCTGACTCATGTACTCAATGCTCCGATCAATAAAGGCAAGCATGCCATATGCCTTCTTCAACATCCTATCTACTTGCATATCCACTTTCAGGAAGCTAAGGACTTGAACCCCAAGATCCCTCTGTACAGCAATGCTGTTCAGGATCTAGCACGACAGAGCTGTTCAACATACTGTCTGCGGACCCAGAGTCTGACCACCAATTATCCAGCCCGCCAACCTTTCACAACTTCGAAACTTCATAGAGAGAAATCTTAAAGAGAAGCGGATGCTGGAATCTGAAACAGAAAATGCTGGAAAATCTCAGCAGGTCTGACAGCATCCATGGAGAGAGAACAGAGCTAATGTTTCGAGTCTGGATGACCCTGAAGAGTGCTCTTGCCACTGATGCTGTCGGACCTGCTGAGATTTTCCAGCATTTTCTGAGCAATCTTAAACCTGCTCCCAGAGAGGGGGTGTTGACACCACAACCCAGCTTACGAGCTGTCGCTCCATCATTGGGCAGATAGTTGTAGCCAACGTGTGGCTGCTGCATTCTGATTGGCTCCCTGGCCTGTCAGTCAACACAGTAAGAAGTTTAACAACACCAGGTTAAAGTCCAACAGGTTTATTTGGTAGCAAAAGCCACACAAGCTTTCGGAGCTGCAAGCCCCTTCTTCAGGTGAGTGGGAATTCTGTTCACAAACAGAGCATATAAAGACACAAACTCAATTTACATGAATAATGGTTGGAATGCGAATACTTACAACTAATCAAGTCTTTAAGAAACAAAACAGCATGAGTGGAGAGAGCATCAAGACAGGCTAAAAAGATGTGTATTGTCTCCAGATAAGACAGCCAGTGAAACTCTGTGGGGGTTACAAATAGTGTGACATGAACCCAATATCCCGGTTTAGGCCGTCCTCGTGTGTGCGGAACTTGGCTATCAGTTTCTGCTCAGCGACTCTGCGCCATCGTGTGTCGCGAAGGCCGCCTTGGAGAACGCTTACCCGAATATCAGAGGCCGAATGCCCGTGACCGCTGAAGTGCTCCCCAACAGGAAGAGAACAGTCTTGCCTGGTGATTGTCGAGCGGTGTTCATTCATCCGTTGTCGCAGCGTCTGCATAGTTTCCCCAATGTACCATGCCTCGGGACATCCTTTCTTGCAGCGTATCAGGTAGACAACGTTGGCCGAGTTGCAAGAGTATGTACCGTGTACCTGGTGGATGGTGTTCTCACGTGAGATGATGGCATCTGTGTGACCAGCGGTGTGCCTCAGGGATCAGTGCTGGGTCCACTGTTATTTGTCATTTATATTAATGATTTGGATGAGAATATAGGAGGCATGGTTAGTAAGTTTGCAGATGATACCAAGATTGGTGGCATAGTGGACAGTGAAGAGAGTTATCTCCGATTGCAACAGGATCTTGATCAATTGGGCCAGTGGGCTGACGAATGGCAGATGGAGTTTAATTTAGATAAATGCGAGGTGATGCATTTTGGCAGATTGAACCAGGGTAGGACTTACTCGGTTAATGGTAGGGCGTTGGGGAGAGTTACAGAACAAAGAGATCTAGAGGTACATGTTCATAGCTCCTTGAAAGTGGAGTCACAGGTGGACAGAGTGGTGAAGAAGGTCTTCGGCATGCTTGGTTTCATCGGTCAGAACATTGAATACAGGAGTTGGGATGTCTTGTTGAAGTTGTACAAGACATTGGTAAGGCTACACTTGGAATACTGTGTGCAGTTCTGGTCAGTTCTGGATATTATTAAACTAAAAAGAGTGCAGAAAAAAATGACTGGGATGCTCCCCAGACTTGATGGTTTGAGTTATATGGAGGGGCTGGATAGACTGGGACTTTTTTCTCTGGAGCATAGGAGGCCGAGGGGTGACCTTATAGAGGTCTATAAAATAATGAGGGGCACAGATCAGCTTGATAGTCAATATCTTTTCCCAAAGGTAGGGGAGTCTAAAACTAGAGGCATAGGTTTAAGGTGAGAGGGGAGAGATACGAAAGTATCCAAAGGGGCAATTTTTTCACACAGAGGGTAGAGAGTGTCTGGAGCAAGCTGCCAGAGGTAGTAGTGGAGGCGGGTACAATTTTGTCTTTTAAAAAGCATTTAGACAGTTACATGGGTAAAATGGGTATGGAGGGATATGGGCCAAATCCGGGCAATTGGGATTAGCTTAAGGGTTTTTAAAAAAAAGGGCGGCATTGGCAAGTTGGGCTGAAGGGCCTTTCCATGCTGTAAACCTCTATGACTCTATGAGATAGTCAACCAAGGCTAGAATTGAACCTGGGTCCCTGGTGCTGTGAAGCAGCAGTGCTAACCACTCTGCCACCCAGAGAGTTGTGGCTGCTCTATCATTGAATACAGATAAGGCTCAGCTCAGAATATGGACAAAAGAGCTGAACATCTGAGGTAAAGTGAGAGTGACTGCCCTTGACATTAAAGGCAGAATTTGACCAAGTGTGGGATCAAGCAGCCCTATAATTCTGGGACTCAGTGGGAATCGGGGGAAAACACTCCGCAGGTCCAAAGAAAGATGATGCTGGTTGGATCAATCGTTTCAGTTACAGGAGTTCCTCAGGGTAGTCTCCTAGGCCCAGCCATCTTCGGCTGTTTCACCAATGATCCTCCCTCCATCATAAAGCCTCACATTGGAATGTTTGCTGATGATTGCAGAATGTTCAGAATCATTCACATCTCCTCAGATACAGAAGCAGTCCATTTCCAAATGCAGCAAGACCTGGATAATACCCAGGCTTGGGCTGATAAGTGGCAGTAACATTCACGGGACACAAGCGCCAGGCAAAGGCCATCTCCCCTTGACATTCAATGGCATTACCATTGCTGAATCCCCCACTATCAACATCTGGGGGCTTTCATTAACCAGACACTGAACTGGACTAACCAAATAAATAATATTGCTCCAAGTGGAGGTCAGAGGTTGGAAATTCTGCAGCAGGTAACTCACCCACTGATTCCCCGAAGTCTGTTCAAAATCTACAGGCACTGGAGTGTGATGGAATACTCTGCACTGGCCTGGATGAGTGCAGCTCCAACAACATTCAAGAATCTCGACAACATCCAGGACAAAGAAGTCCATATGATTGGCACCTGATACAGCAGTTTAAACATTCATTCCCTCCACCACTGACGCACAGTGGCAGCACTGTGTACCATCTGCAAGATGTTCCACAGCAACTCACCAAGGCTCATCAACAGCACTTTCCAAACTGGTGACCTCTACCACCTAGAAGGACAAAGACAGCAGACAAATGGGAACACCACACCACCTGCAAGTTCCCCTTCAAGTCACTCACAATCCGGACTTGAAAATGTATTGCTGCTCCTTCACACTGTTGCTGGGTCAAAATCCTGGAACTACCTCCCTAACATCATTGTGGATGTACCTACCCTCAGCGACTGCAGTGGTTCAAGAGGCAGCTCACCAGCACTTTCTCAGTTTCTTGGTGTTCAGATCACCAACAACCTGTCCTGGTCCCTCTACGCCAACACTATAGTTAAGAAAGCCCACCAACGCCTCTACTTTCTCAGGAGGCTAAGAAAATTCGGCATGTTTGCTACAACTCTCACCAATTTTTACAAATGCACCACAGAAAGCATCCTTTCCGGATGCATCACAGCTTGGTATGGCTCCTGCTCCGACCAAGGTCGTAAGAAACTACAAAAGTCAGAGATCACGTACCAACCGACTCAAGGCTTCTTCCCTGCTGCCATCAGACTTTTGAATGGACCTACCTCATATTAAGTTAACCTTTCTCTACACTCCAGCTATGACTGTAACACCATATTTTGCACCTTATCCTTTCTCTCTCCCCTACGTACTCTGTGAATGGTATGTTTTGTCTGTATAGCGCAAGAAACAATACTTTTCACTGTATCCTAATACATGTGACAATCATAAATCAAATCAAATCAAGGGGCAATTCAGGATGAGCAATAAATGCTGGCCTAGCCAGTGATGCACACGACCTATAAATGAACAAATAAAAATAAAAGGTAAATAGAAGTTTGATCTCTCAGCGAAGTGGGTGGGAAAGTGGAGTTGAGGTAAAAGACCTGCCTTGATCCTGTTGAATAGCAAAGCAGGCTGGAGGGGCTGAATGGTCCGCTCCTGCTTCTATTTATTATGTTCTCATTGAGCTGAAAGACTTTCCGAACTTAGTCTCGGACAGGAAGATTTCTGCGGAATCACAGGAAAGAGGCAATGAAAAAACCCACTGCGGTTATCAGTGTCAGAAAGAATGTTGTGAGGAGAGAATGCTACAAAGAGACAGTCTGTAAGGCAGTGCATGAGCCAGACCAAAGGAAAGCTGAGACAGGAAGCTGCTGAATCATTAGCCTCTTACCAGGTAGGCTGCTTGTGGATGATGAGCCTCTTGTCAACGAGGCTATCCCTGCAGAATTAAACTTTCAGTCTTCACGACCCAATGGCTCTGATTTTTAAGCTACATTGCAGGTTTGTATGCACCTCTATCTGTACACCTATCAGAGGACTGAAACAGGTCCACAACTGGAGTGCAAAATGGGCTCATAGTGAATCGACATGCCCACCACCGATCAGCTATCCATTGACATTCACAGAACAATAGTTCAAACTCTTTCTAAAGACTCAGCCCTTAGTCTCATTGTCATGTTATCTGGTTTGATATCTGGGCAATGTAAGTCAATTGAAAACTAAAATTGGTACCATGAACTATTGACCGCTGATTAACTATGAGTCTATTTTGCCCTGGTGACAGAGATCAATTTGAGCCTGGTACTGTTTCAATGTTGTTAAAACCATTGGCAGAGTTGCCAGTGTTGGGTCAGTGTTGGATGACCTGATCATTGATTATCCAGAAGAGTTGGGAGGGTTAAACACACCACACAAAAAAACATTGGTTCTCGAGTGAATGTTTTGGAACGGATTCTGTAGATGGTGTGAGGCCTGATGTGATGACTGGTGTTATTGCCCAGGAGGAGATACTGACAGTGGCACAGCCTGAACATGTTAAATCACCATTGACTGAAGCTCCCTTTATGTTAGCATCTTGACAGCTGAGCTGAACTCTTCCGAGCTCAGCCTTCCTGACAATGTGTCCAAGAGCAATCAATTATCAAAACCTTCCACTCAAAAGGACAAACAAAAGCAGTGGTATCTGCGTAAAGCTATAGTTGGAACTATTTTCTCTAGAGCTACTAACAATGACAATAATGCTTTAAGAGGAGGAAACTATTCAGCCCCTCCAAGCTGTTGTACCATTCAAGTACGTCACGGGTTGATCTGTACTTCAAAACCATTTACCTGTCTTTGACCCATTTCATAGAATCATGGAATCCCTACAGTGCAGAAAGAGGTCATTTGGCCCATCGAGTCTGCACTGCCAAGAATCCCACACAGGCCCTATAACTCCATGTATTTATTCTGCTAATCCCCCTGACACTAAGGATCAATTTAGCATGGCCAATCCGTTTAACACGCACATTTTTGGACAGTGGGAGGAAACTGGAGCACCCAAAGGAAGCCCGTGCAGGCACACGGAGAACGTGCAGACACCACACCGTCACCCAAGCCGAAATTGAACCCAGGTCCCTGACACTGTGAGGCAGCAGTGCTAACCTCTGTGCCACCCTTAACATTTCCCTTAACATTCTTACCTTACAAAAATATCTCAATATCAAGCTCAACTGACCAAGCATCCAGGATGTTTTGCAAGAGGGAATGTTATGTTTATATGACCCGTTGTGTGGGAAAAGAGCTTCTTCACTGCATTCCTCAATGGCCTAGCTGTCATATTAAGATTAAGCCCTCTTCTTCTACATGCCCCTACCAGAGGAAATCATTTTTTCTGTATATACCCTGGCAAGTCATTTGGTCATTTTAAACATTCAATTAGATTACTATTCAATCTCCTAACCTCAAGAGAAGACAGGTTAAGTTTACATTAACTGTCCTCATAATTTAACCCGTTAAGATCTTGGTAGCATTCCAAGTCACACTTGACTTAGTGAAGATGATCGATTCACTGCTACAATGCAACACCACCATGATTCCCCTTTGTTATTACCAAATAATAATTGGACATCCCGAGACAGCAAATCTAAACTGCACATTCCTCTGAGGTGTGTTATTGGATGCTGAATGGAATATTCCAAATGTGTTCTTATTCATAGAATCAGCGAATCCCTACAGTGCAGAAGAGGCCATTTGGCCCATCGAGTCTGCACCAACTCTCTGACAGATTATCTTACCCATGCCCACTCCCCCATCCTATCCTTGTAACTCCACACATTAAACATGGCTAATCCCCTAACCTACACATCTTGGGACACTAAGGGGAAATTTAGCATGGCCAATCCACCTTATCTGCACATTTTTGGACTGTGGGAGGAAACCGGAGCACCCGGAAGAAACGCGTAAGAATGGACACACTCCACACAGACAGTCACCCAAGGCTGGAATCAAATCTGGGATCCGAGTGCTGTAAGGAAACTTAACTGCAAGGCCAACCACACTATATCTGTGTGTGTGGAGTTTGCACATTCTCCTCGTGTCTGTGTGGGTTTCCTCCGGGTGCGCCGGTATCCTCCCACAGTCCAAAGATGTGCGGGTTGGGTTCATTGGCCATGCTAAAATTGCCCTTAGTGTCCTGGGATGTGTAGGTTAGAGGGATTAGCGGGTAAATGTGTAGGGATATGGGGGTAGGACCTGGGTGGGATTGTGGTCGGTGCAGACTCGATGGGCCAAATGGCCTGTTTCTGCACTGTAGGGTTTCTATGATTTCTATGATATATCGGATCTGGGGCGGGGACTGCTTGATGGTGACACTGGGTGAGTATATCCCAGACACAAAACACTGCCATGCCTGGCTGAATGAAGATGATCGATGCACTGCTGCGATGTCCCCAAAAATCTTTCCAGCAAGTACTAAGACACACCACCGCGGTTCTTCTTTGTTCTTACCGAATAATAATCGGAAGTCCTGAGACAGCAAATCAATTAAAATGAATTAGCTAGCTAATTAGACACTCTAAGTAAGGTCATTTATTACAATCAAGTGATGGATTGCTGTGGAAAGAAACATTAAATCTTAAATTGATGTCTCAAATTATTGTGAGCCTTGCCTGACTAATTGGAATTTTTCTTAAGAAAGCGCCGTATATTTTCACACCTTATCCAGAAAAATCCGACTCTCTTTGTATTTGGAAGTTTCCTCTCGCTGTTAGTTAGGTTACTTTGCATCCGGCATTATGATGAAAATTGACAAGAGATATTGCTGTATTCTGTTATTACCGTAGTGGCTACAGTCAATGAATACCTTGAATTCTCCATTGAAAGGGGCATTTATATCCTCTTGGCATAATTCTATGGGGCAGTGGGGAGGTACATCGTGAATGTAGCCCAATCCATCACGCAAACCACACTCTGTCCACACTTCCCACTGCCTCGGCAAAGCAGCCAGCATAATTAAGGACCCCACGCACCCCGGTCATTCCCTCTTCCACCTTCTTCTGTCTGGGAAAAAGATACAAAAGTCTGAGGTCATGTACCAACCAACTCAAGGACAGCTTCTTCCCTGCTGCCATCAGACCTCGCATGAAGCTGATCTTTCTCTACACTCCAGCAATGACTGTAACACAACATTCTGCACTCTCTCCTTTTCTTCTCCATGTACAGTATGCCTTGTCTGTATAGCACGCAAGAAAAAATACTTTTCACTATATACTAATACATGTGACAATAATAAATCAAATGGTGATGGCCGAGTGATTTTACCACTCAACTTTTAATCCAGAAACTCAGCTGATGATTCTTGGGACCCGGGTCTGAATCCTGCCATGGCAGGTGGTGGAATTTGAAGACAATAAAAAAAATCTGAAATTAAGACTCTACTGATGATCATAAAACCATTGTCGATTGTCAGAAAAACCCATCTGGTTCCTTTAGGGAAGGAAATCTGCCATCCTTACCTGGTCTAGCCTACATGTGACTCCAAATCCACAGCAATGTGGTTGACGCTCAACTGCCCCCCAAGAAAGGGCAACAAGCGATGGGCAATAAATGCTGACCAGCCAGCGACACCAGTGTCCCACAAATGAATAAAAATAATTCCTATTATAGCTCTTGTGGCTAAAGGGATCAAAGGATATGGGGTGAAGGTGGGATCAGGATATTGAATTTGATCAGCCATGATCAAAATCAATGGGGGAGCAGGCTCGAAAGTCTGAATGGCTTACTCCTGCTTCTAGTTTCTATTATAGATTATTGACAACTTATTCAGGCCGCGGGAAAATAAAAACAGCATTCTGCTCTTGGAGTGTTGATAATATTGAAAATTTGCATATTTTGGAATTGAAACTCCTTTAGAGCAACTCTTGTGTAGGGCCGTTGGGAGGTATTGCTCACTGAACCACAACATGGTACAAGGAAGTGGCACTGCTTCTATATCCCCAAGACACCTACCACTTTAGTTGATAATAATTACCTGAAAAAGAATAAGAAACTCACATTCATATTGTGCCTTTTATTACGTCAGGGCATCTCAAAGAGCAGGACAGCCGACTAAATAGGTCTCAACCAGTCACTGTAGTATCGAAACGCTACAAGAGTAGGCTATTGAGGGGTGGGGGGTGGGGCAGCTTCACCAGAAAGATAACAGAGTCAAAAGGATTAAACTATGTATATTGACCTGGTTTGCATACTATTGAGAAGGGGCAAATCTAATTGAGGTAATTAAGTTGATTAAAGGATTTGATAGACCAGACAATGTACTTCCTCAGCCCAGAATAATAGGAGATAACCTTAAAAATTGAGCTAGACTGTTCAGGGGTGATGTCAGGGGGCACTCCTTCACACAAAGGGTAGAGGAAATCTGGAACTCTCTGCCCGAAAAAACTGTTGAGTCTGAAGGTCAATTAAAAATTTCACAATCTGAGTGTGATAGAGTTTTGGCCCGGTTGCTAGGCTGAATACCTTGAATTCTCCATTGAAAGGGGCATTTATATCCTCTTGGCATAATTTTATGGGGCAGTGGGGAGGTACATCGTGAATGTAGCCCAATCCATCACGCAAACCACACTCTGTCCACACTTCCCTAGACACTGGTTGCTAGGCAGGGTACACCCAAGACGGCATGCCAGTCCATCACAGGACACACACACACACACAAACACACAGAGGGGCAATTTAGCATGGTGAATCCACCTAACCTGCATATCTTTGCACTGTGGGAAGAAACTGGAGCACCTGGTTTTAGAATCATAGGATCATAGAAATCCTACAGTACAGCAAGAGGCCATTTGGCCCATCGAGTCTGCACCGACCACAATCCCACCCAGGCCCTACCCCCATATCCTTACATATTTACCCACTAATCCCTCTAACCTACACATCTCAGGACACCAAGGGCAATTTTTAGCATGGCCAATCAACCTAACCCACACATCTTTGGACTGTGGGAGGAAACCAGAGCACCCGGAGAAAACCCACGCAGACACGAGGAGAATGTGCAAACTCCACACAGACAGTGACCCGAGCCGGGAATCGAACCCAGGTCCCTGGAGCTGTGAAGCAGCAGTGCTAACCACTGTGCTACCGTGCCGCCCGTGAGTCATACAATCCCTACAGTGCAGAAGGAAGTCGTTCGGCCCATCGAGTCTGCACTGACAACAATCCCACTCTGACCCTATCGCCATAACCCCACATATTTATCCTGCCAATCCCCTTGACACTAAGGGACAATTTAGCATGGCCAATCCACCTAACCCGCACATCTTTGGATTGTGGGAGGAAATCGGAGCATCCAGAAGAAACCCAAACAGACAGGGGGAAAATGTACAGACTCCACTCAGTCACCCAAGGCTGGAATTAAACCCGGGTCTCCAGTAGTGTGAGGCAGCAGTGCTAAGCACTGTGCCACTGTGCCGCCCCCTCCTGTTCACATGTTCCTGTAGGCATAGTAGAACTGACTCTGTGCTCCCAGCAGGTGTGTGATGAGAAATCATATTCACATCCTGGGTTGTGTGCCTTCTATTTTCTGTGATGCACTGCCAGCAAGCACAGTTTAGTGCTGTAAATAAGCCCACAGCTCCGAGTACCTTGCAAAGACAACCGAGCCAGCGAGAAGAGGCAACACCAAAGAGGCTGGCACAAAGCAAAATTCTGTGGCGGCTTTAAATGTGAGGTTAAAAAAAAACACACTGGAAAATTTTGGCAGGTCAGGCAACAATTTTGGAGAAACGTTTCAGGTCCATGACCCTTCATCAGACCTGGGTAGTGACATAACAGGTTTTAGGCAGGTGAAGTGGGGGTGGGGGGAGCACAATGGTTAGCACTGCTGTCTCATAGCGCCAGAGACATGGGTTCGATTCCTGCCTCGGGTCACAGTCTGTGTGGAGTTTGCACATTTTTCCCATGTCTGCGTGGGTTTCCTCCAGGTGCTCCAGTTTCTTCCCACAGTGCAAGGATATGCAGGTTAGGTTGATTGGCCATGCTAAATTGACTCTAGTGTCAGGGAGATTAGCAAGGTAAATGAGAGTTACAGGGTTAGGGCCTGAGTGGGATTGTGGTCGGTGCAGACTCGATGGGCCAAATGGCCTCCTTCTGCTGGGATTCTATGATTCTATGAAGAACAACAGGCGAAGCTCTGTGACAGGTGGAAGATAAAAAATGACATCCAAAATGTCAATAAATGACACAAGGGCTAGTGGTGCCGGGCCAAGGGAGGTGGTACTGGGATAAGCGAAGAAACAAAGGATGTGTCTGGGGGAAGGTGTGAATGGCAGAACAATGAACAGCTGCTACCCGAAAGCAGGGAAAAACAAGGCTGAACATGCAAAGTAAAGGCAACAAAATGGGAACAGAGATTATGGTCTGAAATTGTTGAGCTCAATAATAGAGAAGCAAATGGCTGCGGATGCTGGAATCTGAAAGGAAAGCTGAAAATGCTGGAAAATCTCAGCATCTGTGGAGGAAGAACAGAGCCAACATTGAGAGTCTGGATGACCCTTCGTCAGAGCTGAAGACAATAGAAAATAGGATGAGATGCTGTTGTGGTGAGGAGGCAGGGGGAGCAATGGGAGAGGGATAGAGAGACTGCGGTTGGTGGAGACAGGAGAGATTAACAAAGATGTCTTGGACAGTAAGACAAAAATTGAACACAATGTTGAGCTTGGGAGGCTGCAAAGTGTCTAATCACAAAGTGAGGTGCAGTTCCCCGAGCTTACTTGCACTGGGTTAGCCAAGGCCAGAGGGGAGCGAGAGAATTCGGTTCAGACTTGAAGTGACAATACAATAAGGAAGCTCTGGGTCATGTCTGCAGGCTGAGTGGAGGTGTTCTGCAAAGCCGTCACCCAATCTGCAGTTTGGTCTCCACAATGCAGATGAAGCCGCATTGCAAGCAGCAACTACAGTGGATTAGTCCATTAGTCGGAGAGACTAGGATCCGAGAGCACAGCCTCAGAGTAAAGGGACGACCCTTTAGAACCGAGATGAGGAGGAATTTCTTCAGCCAGAGGGTGGTGAATCTGTGGAATTCATTGTTACAGAAGGCTGTGGAGGCCAAGTCATTGAGTGTATTTAAGACAGAGATAGATAGGTTCTTGAACGCTAAGGGGATCAAAGGTTATGCGGAAAAGGCAAGAGAATGGGGTTGAGAAATGTTTCAGCCATGATCGAATGGTGGAGCAGACTCGATGGGCTGAATGGCCCAATTTTGCTCCTATATCTTATGGTCTTCTGGATTAAACTGAAAGTAGTAAATCAAAGAGTCATCTGGACTCAAAACATCAGCTCTTTTCTGTCCTTACAGATGCTGTCAGGCCTGTTGAGATTTTCTAGCATTTTCTCTTCTGGTTTTAGATTCCAGCATCCACAGAAATTTGCTTTTATGAAAGCTGTAAATCACTGTTGCATCCTGAAGGGGTATTTGGGGCCTTTGGCAGTCAGGAGAGTGAAGGTAATAGAGCTGGTGTTACGTTTCCTGTGCTTTGTGTGCAAAGGCACGTGGGGAGAGGAGTGAGTATTGGGGATGACTGAGGAGTTATCCAGGGTGTCACAGAGCAAAGACATGCGTACCTATATGGATCCTGGCTATGCCATGCCTTTTTGTGGATATGTGAAACATTCCTTTCTCCAGTCCTACTCAGGGGGACCTTCCCCCATGACTTTCTCCAGTATATTGATGTCCGTATTGGTGCTGTTAGGGCAGCACAGAGGTTAGCACTGCTGTCTCACAGCGTCAGTGACCCGGGTTCAATTCTGGCTTTGGGTGACTGTCTGTGTGGAATTTGCACGTTCTCCCCATGTCTGCATGGGTTTCCTCCGGGTGCTCCGGTTTCCTCCTGCAGTTTGAAGATGTGCGGGTTAGGTGGATTGGCCATGGTAAATTGCCCCTTAGTGTCAGGGGAACTGGCAGAGTAAATACCTGGAGTTGCAGGGATAGGGCCTGGGTGGGATTGTTGTCAGGGCAGGCTTAAAAGGGCAATTGGAAGACTTCACCTGTTATGTCTTCTCCTATGCTGCGTTGCTGGCTGAGGGGTAAACATTGGCCGGGAGGATATCCTGCTCTTCTCCAAAATAGTGCCTGGAATTCTTTCCTACATTTACCAGAGCCAGGCAGATTGGGCATCGATTTAACGTCTCACCAACTTTTACTGATGCACCATAGAAAGCATCCTTTCTAGTTGTATCACAGCTTGGTATGGCTCCTGCTCTATCCAAGACCGCAAGAAACGACAAATGGTTGTGAACGTAGCCCAGTCCATCACGCAAACCAGCCTCCCATCCATTGACACAGTCTACACTTCCTGCTGTCTCGGCAAAGCAGCCAGCATAACCAAGGACCCCACACACCCTGGACATTCTCTCTTCCACCTTCTTCCGTCGGAAAAGAGATACAAAAGTCTGAGGTCATGTACCAACCGACTCAAGAACAGCTTCTTCCCTGCTGCTTCAGACTTTTGAATGGACCTACCTCGCACTAAATTGATCTTTCTCCATACCCTAGTTATGACTGTAACGCAACATTCTGCACTCTCTCCTTTCCTTCTCTATGAATGGTATGCTTTGTTTATTTAGCGCGCAAGAAACAATACTTTTCACTGTATACTAATACATGTGACAATAGTAAATCAAATCAAATTACACCTCTGACAGGGCAGGACTCCCTCAGTACTACACTATCACAGCCTCGATTTGTGTGCTTAACCCTGGAGCGGGACTTGAACCCAGCACCTCAGAAACAAGAGTGCTACCCACCAAGCCCAGGCTGCCTGGGAAATCAAATCGCACTTTCACCTCACTGATATTTGAAAGTCCTTGAATCTGACAGAACTTCGCAGGATCAGCCCTGTTACCATATCAATAGATGCACTGTTGCATGAATGCAGCAGAGTAATAATGGTCACTTCTGGCAAATGAAAAAGATTAGGGCATTCAATTTTATGTACTGTATTATTCAGCTAATTGTGAATCTCTGGGTCATTTTAGATTCATCAGCACTTCCACATGAATATTTAAGGCACTCCATGCTTCATTTTTGGCATATCTAATGTCTGTCTTCAACAGGAAGATATTGGTGGATTGATAACCATATCACTTCCCAGCAGCAGGAGCCATTTTATGCTCGCTGTATACTGTCATTATTTAAATCTTTCATGACTGGTTACTATGGTGCTGTAATAAATTCATGAAAAGAAAGCCTAACTCTGTGGAGGGCTGATTCAAACCTGGCTGCCCTGCAGCCTTTGAGTGAGATACAAGCCTGTTTTTCTGAAATAGCGATTTTTTTCATCTGAGGTTGTTCTAACCAGATTTAAGATTTTTTAAAATCCATTCATGGGGAATAGGCGTCACTGGCTGGCCAACATTTGTTGCTCATCTTAGTTGCCCTTGGAGGGCTGTGGCTCTGGAGTCAGGTGAAGACCAGACCAGTAAGGACGTCAGATTTCCTTCCCTAAAGGACATTAGTGAACCAGATGGATTTTTCAAACAATCAACAATGGTTTCATGGTCATCAATAGAATTCTAATTCCAGATTTTTTTTATTGAATTCAAATTCCACCATCTGCCGTGGTGGGATTCGAACCCGGGTCCACAGAACATTAGCTGAGTTTCTAGATTAATGGTCTAGCAATAATACCACTGGGCTATCATCTCCCCCGATGTTAAGATGTTAAATTGTTTACATTCATGGCCTTCCATCATCCATTTGAGCTTAATTTATAACTGGTTTGTCCCATTTTCTGCCCGTGGGTGCAAACTTGTAAGGGGTGAGGGGGTCTCGGCCGTGAGACGCTAACATTGTCTCTCTCCAGGGCAGAATGCTGTTTCTTTTTCCACTTGGGCACTTTGATAGGTCAGCAGTGTGCCTGCTCCTGGGATCAAGGACCCTAAGGGGGCTGTAAGTACCACCCCCACTGTGTACTACCAGCCAATGAGAAGCCGTCAGAGGGTGGGAGGCAGGAGGGGGATGGCATGGTGTGGTGTGGACCGGAGGTGGGGGATTGCCAGTAAGTTCAGGGTGCAGAGGGAGGCTGGCCGTTAGTGTGCTCCCCAAGCCCGATCCCTCAATCAGGCCTTTGAACCTATTAGCTACCCCACAGGGGTTTGCTTTTGTCATATCGCCAGCGCCATAGGACTCCCGCTAGCTGCTGGGTTAATACCAGCGGCACGTGAAGATGTCTTGAAGGGCGCATCAATTGGCTGTGGGGGGTAAGAAAGCAGTCCATGGGTCTTCCCGCCATGCACTAAAGCAAGGTGTGGGTGGGGAAATAGTGGAATTCTAGCCGCCATCTTCCCACCTAGTCAAATGTCCTCTCTGGCACCCATAGATAGTCTAAGTGAGTGGGCAAGGGCCTGGCAGATGGCGTACAATGTCAGTAAATGTGAGATCATCCATTTTGGTAGGAATAACAGCAAAATGGATTATTATTTAAATGGTAAAAGAATTGCAGCATGCAGGGACCTGGGTGTCCGTGTGCATGAATCACAAAAGTTGGTTTGAAGGTAATTAAAAAGGCAAATGGAAATTTTTCCTTCCTTGTTAGAGGGATGGAGTTTAAAAACAGCAAGGTTACGTTGCAACTGTATAAGGTGCTGGTGAGGCCATATTTGGAGTACTGTGTACAGTTTTGGTCTCTATACTTGAGAAAGGATATACCGGTACTGAGGTACTGGAGGGGGTACAGCGATTCACCAGGTTGATTCCAGAACTGAGAGTGTTGGCTTATGTAGAGAGACTGCGTAGACTGGGGCGATACTCATTGGAATTCAGAAGAATGAGAGGAGATCTTATAGAAACATATAAGATTATGAAGGGAATAGATTAGATTGAAGCAGGGAAGTTGTTTCCACTGGCGGGTGAAACTAGAACTAGGGGGCATGGCCTCAAAATAAGGGGTGCAGATTTAGGACTGAGTTGAGGAGGAACTTCTTCACACAAAGGGTTGTGAATCTGTGGAATTCCCTGCCTAGTGAAGCAGTTGAGGCTACCTCATTGAATGTTCTTAAGGCAAGGATAGATAAATCTTTGCACAGTAAAGGAATTAAGGGTTATGGTGAGCGGGCGGGTAAGTGGAGCTGAGTCCACAAAAAGATCAGCCATGATCTTATTGAATGGCGGAGCAGGCTCGAGGGGGCCAGATGGCCTACTCCTGCTCCTAGTTCTTATGTTCTAACTCCCACGGAAGAGGATTCCACCCCCTGCTTCGAATAAAACAACAACCTCACAGCGCGGCGACAAAACAGCCACTTCAGACAGAACTTTCAGAAGTGGTTTCAGTGTATTTCAGAACTTATGTCCACCCAAGGACAGAAATCCTTCTCCTCCTTCCGGCAGGAAATTCAAGGACATTGTGGAGTCACAGTGTCTAAACGATCAGAAGGCTTGCAAACCTCTTCTTCCCAATGGAATCGCTTCAGCTACCACCTGCCTCACTATAATCTGATTTCATTTCATTCAGCATCATCCTCTCACACAGCAGCCGGAGGGAGAAAACCCCTAACAGCATCAAAAACAATGCCAGCAATAACAAAATAGCTGCAACGGTACTGTGACTATAGAGGAGCTGTGATGGACACTCAATAAACTCTACCACAGAACAAAATCCACCCATTCTGTTGAGAGACTGAAGTCTACGCTGGTTACCCAGAAAGGTTGACAATGAAAACATGCACAAATATATCAAGGGATTTTGGACGGGATTATCCAGACTTTCCTGCTGGCAGGATCTTCCGATCTCACCGAAGACAACCCACCTTCTCGGCGGATTTCCAGGTGCCAGGATGGGAAACTCATACAAAATTTATTTTATTTATTTATTGTGTCTCAAGCAGTATTACATTAACACTGCAAAGAATTTACTGTGAAAATCCCCCAGTCGCCACTTTCCCTCAGTATATGCCTGTTCAGCAATGGCCATGGGTTTGGAAGGTGTTGCTTAAGGAACTTTGGCGAGTTCCTGCAAAGCATCTTGTAGATGGTACACATGGCTTCCACTGTTTGTCAGTGGTGGAGAGATTGAATGTTTGTGGAAGGGGTACTAATCAAGCAGGTTGCTTTTTCCTGGATGGTGTTGAGCTTCTTGAGTGTTATAGAAGGTGCACTCATCCAGGCAAGGGGAGAGTATTTCATCACACTCCTGACTGTGCTTTGAAGATAGTAGACAGGCTTTGGGGAGACTGGAGGTGAGAATATATGTTGCAGAATTCCCAACCTCTGACCTTCTCTTGCAGCCACAATATGTATTTGGTAGGTCCATTCAGTTTCTGGTCAATAGAAACCCCTAAGATGTTGACAGTGAGTGATTCAGTGATTGTAATGGTATTGAATGTCAAGGGGGAAATGGTTAGATTCTCTCTTCCTGGAGATGGCCATTGCCTGTCACTAATGTGGTGCAAATATTACTGCCACTTATGTGTCCAAGCCTGAATGTTGTCCACGTCTTGCAAGGATTTCCTCAGTATCTGAGGTGCCACAAGTGAAGTGTACATTCATCAGCAAACATCCCCCACTTCTGACATTATGATGGAGGGAAGATGGTTGGGTCTCAAAAGTGCCCTGAAGAATTCCAGCAGTAATGCTCAGGGCTGAGATGATTGACCTCAAACAACCTCAACCAGCTTCCATTGTCCTTCGTGTAACTCGAACCAGTGGAGAGCTTTCCTCCTGATTTCCATCTACTTCAATTCTACTAGTGTTCCGTCATGCCACACTCAAACAAGTGCTGCCTTGATATCAAAGACAACCACTCTCACCTCACCTAAACTGACGAAAGAGATAAATTAAAAGAAAAAAAAACATACCAAGAGTTCCTGCAGTGCATCTTGTAGATGGCACACACGGCTGCTGTGTATGCCATCTACAAGATGCATTGCAGGAACTCACCAAGGTTCCTTATGCAACACCTTCAAACCCATGGCCATTGCCATCTAGAAGGACAAGAGCAGCAGATACCCGGTAGAGGCATTGGTAGCAAATGCACCAGGTAATGGTGTCCCCCAAGCTTTCGTTGAGTTGAAAAGGCCCTGAACATATTCTTTATGCCTACAACGGATAGGGCCTTGCATTTGGGGATAACTGTTCTCCATGGCACCATTTCTACCAATCAGCTGGCTCTTGCCAAACAATTAATATCCACTTCTTGTTGTTCCCTTTGAAATTTGGTATTCTTGCGCATGTCCTGATGAGTGTAGGATGAAAAGCATTGGTAGCATGTCCCTTTTTCAGCAAGTCTCAACTCCTGTTCTGCCGATATAAAAGCAAAGTACTGTGGATGTGGAATCTGAAACACAAACAGAAAATATTGGAAAATCTCAGCAGGTCCAACAGCATCTGTGGGGAGAGAATAGAGCCAATGATTTGAGTCTAGCTCCGACAAAGGGTAATCTAGACTTGAAACGTTGGCTCTATTCTCTCCCCACAGATGCTGTCAGATCTGCTGAGATTTTCCAGCATTTTCTGTTTGATGCGCGACAATCGAGCACGAGACACAAGGCTTCAGTAATTGAAGGCTTTTATTGTCTAACAATGGAACTATTTAAACACGAGTACACCATTCCAGACTGGAGGGGTCCCGCCTGAGCAGAGGGTCTTATACCTCTCCCAGGAGGCGGGGCCCGACTGGGATGTGCCACAACAGCATCCACCACAGGTATATTAATCCCACAGTGTAAACACCCTAGCCCAACAACAACATTATAACAACCCCACAGTGGTAACCAACGATGGTTCACCACACTGTTTTTGTTCCTGTTCTACCAAGTTAGGAATAATTCTGAAAGCCACTTTTTAACTTCTGCTTTAATATTTGGAATTAGCAGGTTTGCAGCCTACACAATCTACTCAAAAGAGATAAGGAATTTTACTGATGCCTCTTCAGAAAGTTTGATTTTGTTCGCTCTGTTAACCAAGCTTAGAACGCCAACATGCTCACAGTTTCACAAACCTATCTTGAGACTTCTTTCTCTGTGCTACATTTACAAAAATCAAGCATTCGTCAAAATCAAACTTGACTGGCACACAAAAAAGACCCAAATGTTTCCAACTGCTCCCCTTGGGTCCAAAAGAAGAGAGCCAGGATCAATGCAGTTGTCGTGGGAACACGTGCATAGCACTTGTTGTGAAGGCGATTGCCAGAATGCTGGCATATCTCCATGAAACTAATTAGGATTACATCAGCTGAAGAGACTTCAGTTAACTCTTTACTCTCAAGGAATAGGTAAGTGGTAAAATGTCAGAATAAAGAGAGAAAAAGTGTTTTATTTGGTGCCGAAGGGTATTGGATATTATTTCACCATCCTCCTCCGCTGGGTACAATGCTCAAAGAGGGAATTGGTGCCGATGGACTTCTGCTGGATTCATGGATAAGTGTCATTGAGTCATACAGTGCAGAAAAGGCCCTTCAGCCCATCCATTCTGCACTGACAATAACTACCATTAAAGTCGCACTTATCCCGTTTTCCAGCACTTGTCCCATATCCTTGAATGTTGTGGCGATTCAAGTGTTCATCCAAATACTTTTAAAGGTTGTAAGGTTTCTCCCTCCACTACCTTCCCAGGAAGTGCATTCCAGACTCCCACCACCCTCTGAGTCTTTTATTTTCTCAAATCCCTTCTGAATCTCCTTCCACTCACCCTAAAACTATGTCTCCTTGTGATTGACCCCTCAACCAAGCAGAACAGTTGCTTCCTAATCACCCTGTCCGAACCCCTCATAATTTTATACACCTCAATCACGTCCCCCCCTCAGCCTTCTCTGCTCGAAAGAAAACAATCCAAATCTATCCTGTCTCTCAAATAGCTCAAATACTCCATCCCAGGCAACATCCTGGTGAAATTCCTCTGTACCCCATCTAGTGCAATCACATCCTTCCTATAGTGGGGTGACCACAACTACACACAGTACTCCAGATGTGGCCTAAACAATGCTCTGTACAACTCCAACATTACCTCCTTGCTCTTGTCTGTACTCTATGCCATGACTGATAAAAGTTAGTGTCCCATATGCCTTCTGAACTAACCTATTTAACCTGCTCTGCCGCCTTCAAGGATCTGTGAATAAGTATCCTGAGATCCAACTGTTCCCCTGAGCTTCCCCGTGTGTTGAATATGATTTTGATCACCGCTCCTGGAAACACCTTGGAACGGTTTTCAATTTTTAACACGGTTATAGGAATGCAAGTTGTTGTTGAACGAGTGACGGAAAGAAGGTTTGCGTGTGCCGGCGTTAAGCAGAAGCCCTAGCTGAGCAAACAGCAGCTGCTTTGACATTGAGCAGGACCTGCACTGCTGCCAGATTTGTCTTGTGCAGCTGACTGCAAGTTGAATGTGAAATTGTCGGAACTCACCAAAACTAGCTGTACGGAAGAGTTATTTTTAGCCTGCTGGATCTTCATGCGTCCTGGCGGCTTGACATTCAGCTATGAATATTGTCATACACAAGATATCACAACTATGTGGGGTTGCTGGAGGGCCTGTTTGTTAATATTTGTACATATATATGTTCTATATGACCCCTGATGAGACTGTACTTTGGATACTGACTTTCAGATGTTTGAAAATCATTCATATTATCAAACACTAAACAAAAATGCAGCAATCTTTACCATGTTTCATTTCTAACCTTTAAACAGACTTGTATCAAATTTATGAGAAGAACATGCATGATTCGGGAGGGCTGGCTGTTTTATACTTTGCCCTTTCCCCATCAAGACCATTTCTCACTTCATTGAAAAACAATCAAATTAATCATAGAATCCGTACAGTGCAGAAAAAGGCCATTCGGCCCATCAGATCTGCACCAACCCTCTGACAGAGCACCTGACCCTATCCCTGTAACCCCACATTTTACTCCGCTAATCCTCCTAATATTCACATCTTGGGACACTGACAGGCAATTTAGCATGGCCAATCCACCTAACCAGCACGTCTTTTGGACTGTGGGAGGAAACCAGAGCACCCGGAGGAAACCCTTGCAGACACGAGGAGAATGTGCAAACTCCACACAGACAGTGACACAAGGCTGGAATCATACCCGGGTCCCTGGCGCTGTGAGGCACAGTGCTAACCACTGTGCCACCATGCCAGCCTAAATGCTTTCTTCTGCCACAGTGTACTGAACTCTGAGCTCAATGCTAAATCTTTAACATAAAACATAGAAGATAGGAGCAGGAGGAGGCCATTTGGCCCTTCAAGCCTGCTCCGCCATTCATTACGATCATGGCCAATCGTTCAACTCAGTAGCTTAATCCTGCTTTTTCCCCATAACCTTTGATCCCATTTGCCCCAAGTGCTATATCTAACTGCCTCTTGAATACATTCAATGTTTTGGCATCAACTACTTCTTGCGATAATGAATTTCACAGGTTCACCACTCTTTGGGTGAAGAAATGTCTCCTCACCTCCGTCCTAAATGGGCTACCCCGAATCCTCAGATTGTGACTCCTGGTTTTGGACTCCCCCACCATCGGGAACATCCTCCCTGCATCTACCCTGTCTAGACCTGTTAGAATTTTATAAGTCTCTATGAGATTCCCCCTCATTTGTCTAAACTCCAGCGAAAACAATCCTAACCTAGTCAATCTCTCCTTATACATCAGTCCTGCCATCCCCGGAATCAGCCTGGTAAATCTTCGCTGCACTCCCTCGAGAGCAAGAACATCTTTCCTCAGAAAAGGAGACCAAAACTGCACACAATATTCTAGGTGTGGCCTGATCAAGGCTCTGTATAATTGCAACAACACATCCCTGCTCCTGTACTCGAAACCTCTCACAATGAAGACCAACGTACCATTTGCCTACTTTGCTGCCTGCTTACCTTCAGCGACTGGTGCACAAGGACAGCCAGGTCCCGCTGCACACTCCCCTCTCCCAATTTACAGCCATTCAGGTCGTAATCTGCTTTCTTGTTTTTGCTTCCAAAATGAATAATCTCACATTTATTCAAATTATACTATTGATTCGCCCACTCACCCAATCTGTCCAGCTCATGCTGAAGGATCTCTGCATCCTCGTCACAGTTCACCCTCCCATCCAACTTGGTATCATCTGAAAACTTTAAGATGTTACATTTTGTTCCCTTGTCCAAGTCATGAATATATATTGTGAATAGCTCGGGTCCCAGCACTGATCCCTTTGACACCCTGCTATTTACTGTCTGCCAATTTGAAAAGAACCCATGAATTCCTACTCTTTGTTTCCTCTCTGCTAACCAGTTTTCTATCCATCTCAGTACACTTCCCCCCCATCCCATGTGCTTTAATCTTGTGATAAGTTCTTAGTTAAGTTCTTCTTTCTTTGAATCTCAATTTGTAGAATTCATTCCCCCAAGCTGAAGCCTCCCCCTGACATGCTTCACTCTGCTCTCCTCACCCCTGGTGTCCCAAATGCATATACATGACACACACTCGCACACATGCACGCACATGTACTGCTCTTTTCACCCCTTGCTCAAGTCATGAAAATACAGACGGGAAGGAAGTGGTTAGGGGAGGTCACATGAGAACATATGAGATGTTTCGGGAATGAATTCCATGAGAATAATACAATCCAAGCAGCTGAAAGTAACTTAATGCCTTAAGTTCAGGTGGCATGGTGGCACAATGGTTAGCCCTGCTGCCTCACAGTGCCAGAGACCTGGGTTCAATTCCAGCTTTGGGTCACGTTCTCCCCGTGTCTACGTAAGGGTGCTCTAGTGTCCTTCTACGGTCCAACGATGTGCAGGTTATGTGGACTGGCCATGCTAAATTGCCTTTTAGTGTCCAAAGATGTGTAGGTTAGATGGTTTGACTAGGCCATGGTAAATGTGTGAGTTTACCAGGTAAGATGATCTTTTGGAGAGTCAGTGTAATCGGGATGGGCTGAACGGCTCCTTCTGCACTGTAGGGATTCTATGATTCCAATATGATAACTCGATGGAAAAATGCAAGTTCTGATTATAATGGGAAGTTTGATTCTTTGGTTTGACGTTCCTGTCAGAAAATCTAATAGGGAGAGCAGGTCAGGCAGTCTTGGCCCTACTGCACCTGATTTTCTGTCCAATCGTAACAGAGGTAAAACCAAGGGTTGCAGGCCTGTTATTTGCGAGGAGTGTCCAAGCCCAGAATCAGCACAAGGATCTCTGCTTTGATTCTGATTCTCCTGTGGCCTTCATTGCCAGAAAGCCGCATTTCCCCATCATCACCAGCAACGTTGGTTCAGTCTCAGATGGACGACTATGATTCCATGCTTTGAAATTTGGGGAGGGGGTGGTGGGCGAGCGCACTATGAAAAACCCGCACTCAGATGACATGTCAGTCTTCCGCCATCTCCAGGTCGTGCTTCAATTGTCAAAGTGTGGGTGGCGAACCGGCAATCCACTCACTTGCTAATGCGCTGGGGAGAGCCAGGAGGCCCTTCTCAGAGTGAAGATCAGGAATAGAGAAGAGTCTGGTACAGGTTAGAGCACAACGTGGGAAGATATCATATGAGATTGCGGCTGAATTAAAGTGCCAGGAGACAAGTGTTCAGAGCTCAAGAGCATAAGGAGTGACCAATTGCCTGCACCATGAGACTGTTGGCTGCACCCCTCTGCACCGCTGTCCCAGTCATAGCTGCTGCTGTTTGCCTTTGAGCATTGCATTCCAGAGCCTGCCTCAACTATCATAGAATCCCTGCAGTGGAGAAGGAGATCATTTGGCCCATCAAGCCTGCCCGACAAAAATCCCACCCAGTCCCTATCCCCGTCACCCCATGTATTTACCCAGCTAATCCCTCTGACACTAAGGGGCAATTTAGCATGGTTTATCCAAGTAATCCACACATCTTTGGACTATGGGAGGAAACTGGAGCGCCTGGAGGAAACCCACGCAGTGACGGGTAGAATGTGCAAACTCCACTTAGACACAGGCCGGAATTGAACCCACATCTCTGGCACTGTGAGGTAGCAGTGCGAAGCACTGTTCCATCATGCCGCCCCATCTCTGTGCCACCGTGCTGCCCCACTGAGCATATATGGCGCAACTGGGAATTTTAATATAGTATTGCTTCCATGACACAGGCCAGGCACAGAATTGACAGCCGGAAATAATCTGAGAGTCAGGTTCTTGAGCCTGGATTGAAAATCAAACCCCCTGTCTCAATCATACATTCCGATTTACACATTACCAACTGCTTAAACAGGCCCAGATACAGAAAGTTGCTGTATTAACACAGCGTGCCAGCCAGAAGGTGATGATATCTGTTGACAGCCCCAATACACTCATTCTCCTGATCACAGCTAACTGTGAGATGATGGAAATGGAGAGTGGGAAGGGGATCAGGGTAGCACAGTGGTTAGCACTGCTGCTTCACAGCGTCGATGGTAGTCATGATGTGGAGATGCCGGCGTTGGACTGGGGTAAGCACAGTAAGAAGTCTCACAACACCAGGTTAAAGTTTAACAGGTTTATTTGGTAGCAAATACCATAAGCTTTCGGAGCACAGCTCCTTCGTCACCCAGGGATTTGGGTTCAAATCCCGGCTCGGGTCACTGTCTGTGTGGAGTTTGCACATTCTCCCCGTGTCTGCGTGGGTTTCCTCCGGGTGCTCCGGTTTCCTCCCACAGTCCAAAGATGTGCGGGCTAGGTTGATTGGCCATTCTAAATTGCCCCTTAGTGTCCCAGGGTGCATAGGTTAGAGGGATTCGTGGGTAAATATATGGGGATAGGGCCTGGGTGGGATTGTGGTTGGTGCAGACTCAATGGGCCGAATGGCCTCTTTCTGCACTGTAGGATTCTATGATTCTATGTTCAAGGGTCCTTGTCGAGTCAATGTGCTTTGGCCGACAGCAGCAGAGGAATGGGAATCACAGAATCATGGGCCTGCACACCTTTCAACAGCATTCGAAGAAATGGTGTGGGCAGCTCATCCATTTGATCTCTCAATCCAGGGTTTTGCAATGCTAGGGAAATAAGTTTAAATGCTGAAATGCGGATAGAGTAAAACAGACAAAAAAAATCGCAAGTAAAACAAAAGAATAGACATCAGGAGGATTAAAACATTCTTAACCTAATCTCCATGATCAAAAGACATTGTTAGCAAATTTCCAAATGGGAGCACAAGAGTGAGTGGGATTTTCCGGCCATGTTCATCCCGAAATCGGAAAATCTTGTCCGAGGTCAATAGATCTTTCCACGGTCTGCCCCTCGCCTGCTATGAATCCTGTGGTGGGTGGAATGGGAAAATTCACTCCTGTATCTCAAAGCCAAAAGAACAGCCTATTTGTCCCTTTAAACCTTTTAGAACTGGGGTAAGAAGAAACATCTTCAACCAGAGGATGGTGAATGTGGAATTCGCTACCATCAAATGTTGTTGAGGCCAAAACATTGTGTGATTTCAAGAAGAAATTAGATGTAGCTTTTGCGGTTAAGGGATCAAGAAATCTGGGAGGAAGGGGGGTTCAGGATATCAATATCCTGAACCCCCATGATCAAGACGAATGGTGTAGCAGACTCGAAGGACCAAATGGCCTACTCCTGCTTCTCGTTTCTATGTTTTTATGTCCCAGTGAGCTACTCTCTCAGCAGATCATAAATCAGTTTGCACATATCATCAACTCTATCCAGTTTACATAACCCGTGAAAGGTTACAGCACAGTGATGGGGAGCATCACTGACAGTGTTATCAAGCAGCACTTACTCAGCAATCACCTGCTCACTGACGCTCAGTATGGGTTCCACCAGGACAACTCTTTTCCTGACCTCATTACAGCCTTGCTTCCAACACGCGGCACGGTGGCACAGTGGTTAGCACTGCTGCCTCACAGCACAAGGGACCCGCGTTCGATTCCCGGCTTGGGTCACTGTATGTGTGGAGTTTGCACATTCTCCCCATGTCTGCGTGGGTTTCCTCCGGGTGCTCCGGTTTCCTCCCACAGTCCAAAGATGTGTGGGTTAGGTGCATTGGCCATGCTAAATTGCCCCTTAGTGTCAGTGGGATTAGCAGGGTAAATGCTGGGGTTATGGGGATAGGGCCTGGGTGGGATTGTGGTCGGTACAGACTTGATGGGCTGAATGGTCTCCTTCTGCACTGATTCTAAAAGAGTTGAATGCCAGAAGGGAGATAAGAGTGACTGCCCTCAACATCAAGGCAACATTTGACCAAGCATGGCATCAAGGAGCCCTAGCAAAACTGGAGTCAATGCAGGGGGGTGGGAACCAGAGTGCCAGAGCAGATAGTGGAGCAGGGGTAAAAAGACAGGTTAGTTCAAGCAAAATCACAAATGGAAGGGTAGAGTGTGGTGGAAATAATTTTTTGAGGTGTGTCTATTTCAATGCCAAGAGTATTGTGGGGAAGGCAGATGAGCTGAAGGCGTGGATTGACACATGGAAATATGACATTATAGCCATTAGTGAAACTTGGCTACAGGAGGGGCAGGACTGGCAGCTCAATGTTCCAGGGTTCCAATGTTTCAGGCGGGATAGAGGCAGAGGGATAAAAGGTGGGGGGGTGGCATTGTTGGTCAGGGAAAATGTTACAGCGGTACTCAGGCAGGATAGATTAGGGAGCTTGTCTACAGAGGCCCTATGGGTGGAGCTGAGAAACATAGAACATAGAACATAGAACATTACAGCGCAGAACAGGCCCTTCGGCCCACGATGTTGCACCGACCAGTTAAAAAAAAAAACTGTGACCCTCCAACCTAAACCAATTTCTTTTCGTCCATGAACCTATCTACGGATCTCTTAAACGCCCCCAAACTAGGCGCATTTACTACTGATGCTGGCAGGGCATTCCAATCCCTCACCACCCTCTGGGTAAAGAACCTACCCCTGACATCGGTTCTATAACTACCCCCCCTCAATTTAAAGCCATGCCCCCTCGTGCTGGATTTCTCCATCAGAGGAAAAAGGCTATCACTATCCACCCTATCTAAACCTCTAATCATCTTATATGTTTCAATAAGATCCCCTCTTAGCCGCCGCCTTTCCAGCGAAAACAATCCCAAATCCCTCAGCCTCTCCTCATAGGATCTCTCCTCCAGACCAGGCAACATCCTGGTAAACCTCCTCTGCACCCTCTCCAAAGCCTCCACATCCTTCCTGTAATGTGGGGACCAGAACTGCACACAGTACTCCAAGTGCGGCCGCACCAGAGTTGTGTACAGTTGCAACATAACGCTACGACTCCTAAATTCAATCCCCCTACCAATAAACGCCAAGACACCATATGCCTTCTTAACAACCTTATCTACTTGATTCCCAACTTTCAGGGATCTATGCACACATACACCTAGATCCCTCTGCTCCTCCACACTATTCAAAGTCCTCCCGTTAGCCCTATACTCAACACATCTGTTATTCCTACCAAAGTGAATTACCTCACACTTCTCCGCATTAAACTCCATCCGCCACCTCTCGGCCCAACTTTGCAACCTGTCTAAGTCTTCCTGCAAACTACGACACCCTTCCTCACTGTCTACCACACCACCGACTTTGGTGTCATCAGCAAATTTGCTAATCCACCCAACTATACCCTCATCCAGATCATTAATAAATATTACAAACAGCAGTGGCCCCAAAACAGATCCCTGAGGTACACCACTTGTAACCGCACTCCATGATGAATATTTACTATCAACCACCACCCTCTGTTTCCTATCCGCTAGCCAATTCCTGATCCAATTTCCTAGATCACCCCCAATCCCATACATCTGCATTTTCTGCAGAAGCCTACCATGGTGAACCTTATCAACAGGAAAGGTATGACCACATTAATGGGCTTGTATTATAGACCACCCAATAGTCAGCGAGAATTGGAGGAGCAAATCAGTGGAGAGATAGCTGACAACTGCAAGAAACACAAAGTTGTGATAGTAGGGGATTTTAATTTTCCACATATAGATTGGGACTCGCATACTGTTAAAGGTTTAGACAGGGTAGAGTTTGTAAAATGTGTTCAGGAGAATTTTCTACATCAGTATATAGAGGTGCCAACTAGAGAGGATGCAATATTGGATCTCCTATTGGGAAATGAGTTAGGGCAGGTGATGGGTGTGAGTGTGAGGGAACACTTTGGATCCAGTGATCATAATGCCATTAGTTTCAACCTGATCGTGGATAAGGATAGATCTGGTCCTCGGGTTGAAGTTCTGAACTGGAAAAAGGCCAAATTTGATGAAATGAGAAGGGATCTGGGAAGTGTGGATTGGCACAGGCTGTTCTCTGGTAAGGATGTAAATGGAAAGTGGGAGGCCTTCAAAGGAGAAATTTTGAGAGTGCAGAGTTTGTATGTTCCTGTCAGGATTAAAGGCAAAGTAAATAGGAATAAGGAACCTTGGTTCTCGAGGGAGATTGTAACACTGATTAAGAGGAAGAGAGAGTTGTATGAAATGTACAGGCAGCAAGGAACAGATCAGATGCTCGAGGAGTATAAAAAGTGCAAGAAGCTACTTAAGAGGGAAATCAGGAGGGCTAAAAGAGGTTGCTTTGGTAGACAGAGTGAAGGAAAATCCAAAGAGCTTCTATAGGTATGTTAGGAGCAAAAGGATAGTGAGGGATAAAATTGGTCCTCTTGAAGACCAGAGTGGTAGACTGTGTATGGAACCAAAAGAGATGGGGGAGATACTAAATGGTTTTTTTGCATCCGTATTTACTGAGGAAACGGGCATGGAGTCTACGGAAATAGGGCAAACTGGTAGGGAGGCCATGGAACCTTTACAGATTAAAGGGGAGGAGGTGCTCGCTGTCTTGAGGCAAATCAGAGTGGATAAATCCCCAGGACCGGACAGGGTATTCCCACGGACCTTGACGGAAGCTAGTGTTGAATTTGCAGGGGCCCTGGCAGACATATTTAAAATGTCAGTATTCACAGGGGAGGTGCCGGATGATTGGAGGGTGGCTCATGTTGTTCCGTTGTTTAAAAAAGGTTCCAAAAGAAATCCGGGAAATTATCGGCCAGTAAGTTTGACGTCGGTGGTGGGCAAGTTATTGGAAGGTGTGATAAGGGATAGGATCTACAAATATTTGGATAGACAGGGACTTATTAGGGAGAGTCAACACGGCTTTGTGCGTGGTAGGTCATGTTTGACCAATCTATTAGAGTTTTTCGAGGAGGTTACCAGGAAAGTGGATGAAGGGAAGGCGGTGGATGTTGTCTACCTGGATTTCAGCAAGGCCTTTGACAAGGTCCCTCATGGGAGGTTAGTTAGGAAGGTTCAGTCGCTAGGTATACATGGGGAGGTTCAGTCGCTAGGTATACATGGGGAGGTAGTAAATTGGATAAGACACTGGCTCAATGGAAGAAGCCAGAGAGTGGTTGTGGAGGATTGCTTCTCTGAGTGGAGGCCTGTGACTAGTGGTGTGCCGCAGGGGTCGGTGTTGGGTCCCTGGTTGTTTGTCATCTATATCAATGATCTGGATGATAATGTGGTCAATTGGATCAGCAAGTTTGCTGATGATACAAAGATTGGAGGTGAAGTGGACAGTGAGGAAGGTTTTCAAAGCTTGCAGAGGGATTTGGACCAACTAGAAAAATGGGCTGAAAAATGGCAAATGGAATTTAACGCAGACAAGTGTGAGATATTGCACTTTGGAAGGACAAACCAAAGAAGAACGTACAGGGTAAATGGTAGGACTCTGAAGAGTGCAGTTGAACAGAGGGATCTGGGAATACAGGTACAGAATTCCCTAAAAGTGACGTCACAGGTGGATAGGGTCGTAAAGAGTGCCTTTGGTACATTGGCCTTTATAAATCGGAGTATCGAGTATAAAAGTTGGAGTGTTATGGTAAGGTTATATAAGGCATTGGTGAGGCCGAATTTGGAGTATTGTGTACAGTTTTGGTCACCTAGTTACAGGAAGGATGTAAATAAGATTGAAAGAGTGCAGAGAAGGTTCACAAGGATGTTGCCGGGACTTGAGAAGCTGAGTTACAGAGAGAGATTGAATAGGTTGGGACTTTATTCCCTGGAGCGTAGAAGATTGAGGGGAGATTTGATAGAGGTGTATCAGATTTTGATGGGTATAGATAGAGTGAATGCAAGCAGGCTTTTTCCGCTGAGGCTAGGGGAGAAAAAAACCAGAGGGCATGGGTTAAGGGTGAAAGGAGAAAAGTTTAGAGGGAATATTAGGGGGGGCTTCTTCACGCAGAGAGTGGTGGGAGTGTGGAATGAGCTGCCGGATAAAGTGGTAAATGCGGGGTCACTTTTAACATTTAAGAAAAACTTGGACGGGTTCATGGATGAGAGGGGTGTGGAGGGATATGGTCCAAGTGCAGGTCAGTGGGACTAGGCATAAAATGGTTCGGCACAGACAAGAAGGGCCAAAAGGCCTGTTTCTGAGCTGTAATTTTCTATGGTTCTATGGAATCAGGGGGAAAACTCTTCGCTGGTTGGAGTCATACCTGGCACAAAGAAAGATGGCTGAGGTGGTGAGTGATCAAGCATCTCAGTCTCAAGACATCAATGCAGGAGTTCCTCAGGGTAGTGTCCTAGGCCCAACCATCTTCAGCTTCTTTACCAATGACCTTCCCTCCTTCCCAAGAATCATTAGCGGTGATGCACGCCGATGATTGCACATTGTTCAGCAAGTCAGAGGTTGGGATTTCTGCAGCGATTAACTCACCTCCCCAAAGCCTGTTCAGCATCTATGAGGCACAATTCAAGAGTATGACAGAATGCTCTCCGCTTGCCTGGATGAGTGCAATTCCAACAAGCCTCAGGAAGTTCTGCACAATCTAGTACAAAGCAACCTGACACCACAACCACCAGCTTAAACATTCACTCCCACAGTGGCAGCAGTGCATACCATCGACAAGATGCACTGCAACAACTCACCAAGGCTCCTTAGAAGGCATCTTTCAAATTCATGGCCTAGAAGTACAAGATGTGGAGATGCTGGCGTTGGACTAGAGTAAATACAGTAAGAGTTTTAACAACACCAGGTTAAAGTCCAACAGGTTTATTTGGTAGCAAATGCCATTAGCTTTCGGAGCCCTGCTCCTTCGTCAGATGGAGTGGATATCTGCTCACAAACAAGGCACACAGAGACACAAAATCAAGTTACAGAATACTGATTAGAATGCGAATCTTTACAGCTAATCAAGTCTTAAAGATACAGTGTGAGTGGAGAGAGCATTAGGCACAGGTTAAAGAAATGTGTATTGTCTCCATACAGGACAGCCAGTGAGATTCTGCAAGTCCAGGAGGCAAGCTGTAGGGGTTACCGATAGTGTGACATGAACCCAAGATCCCGGTTTAGGCCGTCCTCATGTGTGCGGAACTTGGCTATCAGTTTCTGCTCAGCGACTCTGCGCTGTCGTGTGTCGTGAAGGCCGCCTTGGAGAACGCTTACCCGAAGATCAGAGACCGTATGCCCGTGATCACTGCGCAGAAACTGATAGCCAAGTTCCGCACACATGAGGACGGCCTAAATCGGGATCTTGGGTTCATGTCACACTATCGGTAACCCCCACAGCTTGCCTCCTGGACTTGCAGAATCTCACTGGCTGTCCTGTCTGGAGACAATACACATTTCTTTAACCTGTGCCTAATGCTCCCTCCACTCACATTGTCTGTATCTTTAAGACTTGATTAGCTGTAAAGATTCACATTCTAATCCGTATTCTGTAACTTGATTTTGTGTCTCTGTATGCCTTGTTTGTGAGCAGATAACCACTCCATCTGACGAAGGAGCAGGGCTCCGAAAGCTAATGGCATTTGCTACCAAATAAACCTGTTGGGCTTTAACCTGGTGTTGTTAAAACTCTTACTAGAAGAACAAGGGCAGCAGATTCAGGGGAACACTACCACCTGCAAATTCCCCCCCATCAAGATACTCACCATCTTGACTTGGAAATATATCACTGTTTCTGGGTCAAAGTCTTGGAACTTGCTTTCCAATAGCACTGTGAGTGTACCTACACCACGTGGACTGCAGCAGTTCAAGAAAGCAGCTTACCCTCTCAATGGCAATTAGTGATGGCTCATAAATACTGTTATAGCCGGCGATGCCCACATTCCATGAACAAATAAGTAAAAAGGAGTCGGTAAATACGCATTGGTCAAATTTCCCAGCAAAGTAAAAAAGCTTAACTTCTTCCACATCCTCCCCCACAGGTAATCAAGTCAAGCTCCAAGTTATTTAGAAATAAGACAGGAATATCATGTTATCAATTATCACCCTTGTTCAGGACACACACATGCACAATCTTTTCTTTCTCTTTTCCAGATTTTTAAATAACTGTTCCCTCCTTCTACTGACGATTGATTTAATAACAAAAACAAAAAATGCTGGAAAATCTCAGCAGGTCTGACAGCATCTGTAGAGAGAGAATAGAGCTAACAGTTTGAGTCTGGATGACCCTTCGTCAAATTAATAATCTGGCCAATTCGTTCTCTATGAACAGTATACTTTGTCTTTATAGCACGCAAGAAACAATACTTTTCACTGTATGTTAATACATGTAACAACAAGAAATCAAATCAAATCAAAACCAATTCTGTTCTATAAATATAGAAAATGTTTTTTTATTCCACTCTGCACTGTCAGCATGGCTTTGTGAGTGGAAAATCATGTCTCACAAATTTGATTGAGTTTTTTTGAAGGGGTAACCAAGAAAGTAGATGAGGGCAGTGCAATTGATGTTGTCTCCATGGACTTTAGCAAGGCCTTTGACAATGTACCGCATGGTAGGTTGTTGCATAAAGTTAAATCTCACGGGATCCAGGGTGAGGTAGCTAAATGGATACAAAATTTGCTTGATGACAGAAGCCAGAGGGTGGTTGTAGAGGGTTGTTTTTCAAACTGGAGGCCTGTGACCAGCGGTGTGACTCAGGGATCAGTGCTGGGACCACTGCTATTTGTCATTTATATTAATGATTTGGATGAGAATATAGGAAACATGGTTAGTAAGTTTGCAGATGACACCAAGATTGGTGGCATAGTGGACAGTGAAGAAGGTTATCTCGGATTGCAACGGGATTTTGATCAATTGGGTCAGTGGGCCGACAAATGGCGGATGGAGTTTAATTTAGATAAATGTGAGGTCTTGCATTTTGGTAGATTGAACCAGGACAGGACTTTACTCAGTTAATGGTAGGACGTTGGGGAGAGTTACAGAACAAAGAGATATAGGTGTACAGGTTCATAGCTCCTTGAAAGTGGAGTCACGGGTGGACAGAGTGGTGAAGAAGGCATTCGGCATGCTTGGCTTCATTGGTCAGAACATTGAATACAGGAGTTGGGACGTCTTGTTGAAGTTGTACAAGACATTGGTAAGGCCACACTTGGAATACTGTGTACAGTTCTGGTCACCCTATTATAGAAAGGATATTATTAAACTAGAAAGAGTGCAGAAAAGATTGACTAGGATACTACCGGGACTTGATGATTTGAGTTATAAGGAGAGGCTGGATAGACTGCGACTTTTTTCTCTGGAGTGTAGAAGGCTGAGGGGTGATCTTATAGAGGTCTATAAAATAATGAGGGGCATAGATCAGCTAGATAGTCAATATCTTTTCCCAAAGATAGGGGAGTCTAAAGCTAGAGGGCATAGGTTTAAGGTGAGAGGGGAGAGATACAAAAGGGTCCAGAGGGGCAATTTTTTCACACAGAGGGTGATGTGTCAGGAACAAGCTGCCAGAGGTAGTAGTAGAGGCGGGTACACTTTTGTATTTTAAAAAGCATTTAGACAGTTGGGTAAGGTGGGCATAGAAGGATATGGGCCAAATGCGGGCAATTGGGACTAGCTTAGGGTTTTAAAAAAAAAAGAATGGCATGGACAAGTTGGGACGAAGGGCCTGTATCCATGCTGTAAACCTCTATGACTCTTACACTTGATGCTTCCTAAATTCATCATCATCTTCCCCCTCTTCTGTTGCAGCTCAGCTCCCCCTCTCCATATCAACTGATCAGATCCATTCATACCTCAACTTTCAACACTTTCCCAAATGCCTGCAATATGGATGTTGGAGAATTACTTGAGGAATACAAAGATAGCAGGAAAGGGCTTAAAGGGACTTAGCCGGGCAAAAATGGGCCATGAAATGTCCTTGGCAAGCAGGATTAAGGAGAATCCCAAGGCTTTTTATGCTTATATAAGGAGGAAGAGGGTAGCTAAGGAAAGGGTAGGTCCACTCAATGACAGTGGAGGGAATTGATGTGTGGAGCCAGATGAGGTGGGTGAGGTCCTTAACGAGTACTTTGCATCAGTATTCACAAAGGAGAAGGACGTGATGGATGGTGAGTGCAGAAAGGAGGATGTTGACATTCTAGGACATGTTGAGATAAAAAGGGAAGTGTAATTGGAGCTTTTGAAAAACATTGAGGTGGACAAGTTCCCAGTGCCAGATACGATCTAACACAGAATACTGAGAGAAGCAAGAGAAGAAATTGCTGAGGCCTTGGCCAAAATCTTTTTAGCCATGGGCGAGATACCAGAGGATTGGAGAGTAGCTAACAGCGGTCCTCTGTTTAAGGAGGGCAGAAGAGACAATCCAGGAAGTTATAGGCCTGTGACCTTTACATCAGCAGTGGGGAAATTATTGGAGAAGATTCTTAGGGACAAGATGTACTCACATCTGAGAGAGGATCGGCTTATTAGCGATACGCAGCATGGTTTTGTGAAGAGGAGGTGGTGTCACACAAACTTGATTGAGTTCTTTGAGGAAGTGACAAGAAACATTGACCAGAGCAGGGCAGTGGATGTCGTATACATGGACTTTCGTAAAGCCTTCGGTAAGGTTCCTCATGGCAGGCTGATACAGAAGGTGAAGTAATATGGGATCCGAGGTGAGCTGGTGAGATGGACACAAAACTGGCTTGGGCATAGAAAGCAGAGAGTAGCAGTGGAAGGGTACTTTTCTAACTGGAGGTCCATGACAAGCGGCATTCCACAAGGATGAGTGCTGGGGCCTCTGTTGTTTGTAACGTATAGAAATGATTTGGAGGAATATGTAGGTGGTCTGATTAGTAAATTTGCAGATGATACAAAAATTGGGGGAATAGCAGATAGTGAGGAGGATTGTCAGAGGATATAGCAGGATATAATCCGGCTGGAGACCTGGGCCGAAAGATGGCAGATAGAATTTAACCCAGACAAATGTGAGGTGATGTGATTTGGAAAGTCTACTGCAGAAGGAAAGTATACAGTAAATGGTAGAGTCCTTAGAAATATTAGCATACAGAGGGATCTACAGATCCACAGTTCCCTGAAGGTGGCAACTCAGGTGGACAAGATGGTCAAGAAGACATATGGCATGCTTTCCTTCATCGGTCGGGGTGTTGAATATGGGAATTGGAAAATCATGTTGCAACTTTATAAGACTTTGGTTCGGCCGCATTATGTACAATTCTGGTCACCACATCACCGGAAGGATATTGATTGCATTGGAAAGGGTGCAGAAGAGATTTACCAGGATGTTGTTTGGTTTGGAGAGTATGGACAATGAAGAAAGGTTGAAGAAACTTGAATTATTTTCATTGGAGTGTCGGAGGATGAGGGAGGACCTGATAGAGGTTTACAAGATTATGACAGGCTTGGATAGAGTGGATAGTCAGAGTCTTTTTTCCAGGGTCGAAGGGTCAATTCTCAGTGGCAGAGGTTGAGAGTGAGAGGGGGAAAGTTTAAAAGAGATCTAAGGGGCAGGTTTTTCACACAAAGGATGGTAAATGCCTGGAACGCACTGCCAGAGGAGGTGGTGAAGCAGATTCGATAACAACATTCAAGAGGATCTGGGTAGATACATGAATAGACAGGGAATAGAGGGATATGGATCACTTAGAGGCAAGAAAATATTAGATTAGAGAGGCATCTGTATTGGCGCAGGCTTGATGGGCTGAGGGGCCTGTTCCTGTGCTGTACTGTTTTTTGTTCTTTATTACTTTTCGAGCAATTTCTCCAAACTTCTGACTGCGATTTGATAAAGGCATTCAAAAATGTGAGGGGCCTGGACAGATTTGACAGCAGAAATCTGTTCCCATTAGTGGAAGGATTGAAAACGAGAGGGCGTAGATTTAAGCTAATTGGCAAAATAAACAACAGAGACACGATGAGAAACTTTTCCACACAGAGAGTGGTTAAAGATCTGGGACGTGCTGCCTGAGAGTGTGGTGGAGGCCAGTTCAATCGAGACATTCAACAGGGAATTGGATTATTGTCCAAAAAGGGAGAATGTGCCGGGCTGTAGGGAGATGGCGGGGGAGCGACACCAGGTGAGCTGCTCATTCAGACAGCTGGTGCAGACATGATGGGCTGAATGTTGCCCTTCTGTGATTCTGTGCATTGGGGAATTCTGTGTCAGAGACTGGGGTGGAAGCACTTGCATATGATTTCAGCAACTTAAATGTCAGTCAAGATTTTAACATAATCAAATGCTTCCCCCCCCCCCCCTTGAAGCAGTCACTTTAAGAGAGAGAGAGCGAGAGGGAGTTTGAAGGAGGAAATTGTAGAGCTTTGGAACTAGGCAGCTGAATCACAGAATCCCTACAGTGCAGAAGGAGGCCATTTGGCCCATCGAATCTGCACCGATCACACAATCCCACCCAGGCCCTATTCCCATAACCCCACATATTTACCCTGCTAATCCTCCTGACACTAGGGTCAATTTATCATTGCCAATCAATCTAACCCGTGCATCTTTGGACTGAAGACACAGCTACCAATGATTGACTAATTAAAATCAGGGATGCTCAGTAGGCTAAAGGAGTGCAGAGATCTCGGACGCTGGAGGAGATTACTGGTACAGGAAGTGGTCAGATTATGGAGCAGCACAGTGGCACAATGGTTAGCATTGCTGCTTCACAGTGCCAGGGATCTGGGTTCAATTCTGGCCTCAGGTCACTGTCTGTGTGGAGTTTGCACATTCCCCCTGCGTCTGTGTGGGTTTCCTCCAGGTGGTCTGGTTTCCTCCCACACTCCAAAAGATGTGCAGGTTAGGTTGATTGGCCTTGTCAAATTGCCTCTTAGTGTCAGTGGGACTGGCAAGGTAAATACATGGGGTTATGGATTGGGCCTGGGTAGGATTGTTGTTGGTGCGGGCTCGATGGGCTGAATGGCCTCCTTCTGCACTGTAGGGATTCTATGATTCTATACCAAGGATGAATATCTTATAATTGGGATGTTATGGACAGGGGAGAAGAGATAACCCCTTCTCTCTGTAATCAGTGCGGTTTATTTTTGCAAAGGTAGTTGTGAGTTTCAAAACCCCTCTGTTAGCGTGTGGCCTATTTTTAAAAATACCAGCAGCAGACTTTCATGGGTTTAAACAAAGAGGATTATTTATTCGTCTGTGGAGAGGGGGGGGAAGCAAGATCTTTGAATATTTTTAAGGCAGAGTTAGAGAGATTCTTGATTGACAAAAGACTCAAGGGTAATTGCAGGGGTGGGGGGGGGCGGGGAGTGGTGGGAGTGAGAGAGGGGCAGAAATGTGGAGTTGAGGCCACAATCAGATCAACCCCAGAGCAGGCTTGAGGGGCCGAATGGCCTACATCTGCTCCCAATTTGTATGTTTGCAGTGCAGGAAGGTTTGTATTTATTGACTAGTGTCGCAAGTCAGCTTTCATTAACACTGCAATGAAGTTACTGTGAAAATTCCCTATGCGCCACACTCCGGTGCCTGTTCGGGTTACACTGAGGGAGAATTTAGCATGGCCAATGCACCTAACCAGCACATCTTTTGGCCTGTGGGAGGAAACTCTCCAAGAGAGCATCTTACCCAGGCTCAGCCTGTAACCCCGCACATTTGCCCCGCTAATTCCACTAATCCCATACACATCTTGGGACACCAAGGGGCAACACGGAGGAAACCAGTGCAGACACGGGGAGAATGTGCAAACTCCGCACAGACAGTGACCCAAGCTGGGATTCGAACCCGGGTCCCTGGCACTGTGAGGCAACAGTGCTAACCACTGGAGCTGAGGTTGATAATCAGCTACTATTGAACAGTGCCACAGGCTTAGAAGGCGTTGTGACTTAATTCTAGTCTTATTTATAATATTCTTATTGACACTGGAGCAACATACCTTTCATCACCAAAAGAAACATAAATCCCAAATATAAAACATTGCTCAACTGCAATTTTTCATCATCATTTGCACAGGCCATAATTACCGATTACATTTTAGCAGGGGCTGTTGCTTTCGGCACAGGTATATTTTGAAGTGAAGTGTCGCCCTCGCAGTTGACTAACATGACAGAGCCACGCGTGGCTTGTGGGCAAACATTCGGAAATCTTTTCTGGTTAAAAGACTGTTCACACAGCAGTGCTGCCGTGTTGGGAATATTCATGCAGGAGTTTAATGGGTTGCTAAAAATTGTTTAGGATTTCTGTCACTGCAAGTTTGCAGCAGCATGTTTTAGCTGAAACTGTTTCCACTTAACAGGGCTCCTGTAAATTCAACTAGATTGTTACAAATCTAAAATGTTTGCAAAACATTAACAAGTTCCTCTGTGCAAGAATGACTTCATGTTCAAGTACAGAAGGAGGCATATCAGTGACATTTTGAATCATAGAATCCCTACAGTTCAGAAGGAGGCCATTTGGCCCGTTGAGTTTGCCCCGATTCTCCAAAAGAGCATCTTACCAGGCTCAGCCTGTAACCCCGCACATTTACCCCACTAGTTCCACTAATCCCTTACACATCTTGGGAAACTAAGGGGCAATTTAGCTTGGCCAATTCACCTAACTCGCACATCTTTGGAGTGTGGGAGGAAGCCAGAGCACCCAGAGGAAACCCATGAAGACATGGGGAGAACATGCAAACTCCACACAGACAGTGACCCGAGGCCAGAATTGAATCTGGGTCCCTGGCGTTGTGAGGCAGCAGTGCTAACCACTGTGCCACCATGCCACCCTCTGTGCCACCATTTATTGACTGTTTGACAAAGACTAGATGACAATTTTGATCATGAGACGGATTCTGAGAAATTGACCACAATGAGAACAGGAATATATACACACCAAGTTTGACAAGGATTGCTTGACATCGATATAATAACCAGCAAAACAGCCTCAAATGCACACCCATCTTCTAGCTTATAATCACTTCTAATTATTCCATTTATTTTTATCCTGGAATAATGTAATTCAGATGTCCTGATCAGAGACCTGGGCCATTGAGATGAAAAGGTAACATGCACACACATGCACCGCAATCTTCCCAGCTAAGTCTGAACAAGGAAACATCCAAAAATCAAAGGAATCAGAGTCAATTGAATTAATGAGCTAAGGAATGTAGGATGGATTTAGCTAAATTGACTATAAAGTTATGTTTACTGGAATGACAACAGGAGCATGCATATGCAGTGAAGGAATACCCATGGGGAAAGGTAGCAACCATGAAGAGGTTTAGTCTGATTATTGAGCCTTCACTAAAAGTGCTTTGGGTCTGACAGACTGTTCTGGAAAGAATAAATGCAAGTATAAGAACATAAGAAGGTAAGAACAGAAGGAATAGGAGTTGAAGTGGACCATATGATTCTGTGAGGCTGCTCTGCCATTCAACATAATCCTTACTGACCATCTATCCCAACTTCACTGTCCCTTTATCCCCAAATTTCCTTTGTACATTTATCTATCTCTGTCGTGGATATACTCAATAACTGAGCATTCACAGTTTCCTCAGGTAGAGAATTCCAAAAGCTCACAACTCTTCGAGTGAATGTATTTCTCCTCAAATCCATTCAAAATTTGTCAATCATCTTGGTCCTAGGATACCACAGCAGGAGTTCCTCAGGGAGAGCCCTACGCCCAACCAGTTTCATCAATGACCTCATAAGGTCAGAAGTTTAAAGTTTATTTCTTAGTGTCACAAGTAGGCTTACATTAACACTGCAATGAAGTTACCGTGAAAATCCCCTAGTCGCCACATTCCGGTGCCTATTCGGTTACACTGAGGGAGAATTTAGAATGGTCAATGCACCTAACCAGCGCGTCTTTCAGATTGTGGAAGGAAACCGGAACACCTGGAGGAAACCCACGCAGACACGGAAGAACGTGCAGTCTTGGGGAAGAACAGGCAGACTCCACACAGACAATGACCCAAGCCGGGAATTGAACCCAGGTCCCTGCTGCTGTGAGGCAGCAGTGCTAACCATTGTACAATCAGTGCAACACCACTTGCTGAGGAGGGTGTGTGTTCATTGCTGATTGCACAGTGTTCAGCACCATTCATGACTCCTCAGATACTGAAGCAGTCCGTGTCCAAATGCAGCAGGACCTGGACAATACCCAGGCTTGGGCTGACAAGAGGCTAGTAACAATCATGCCACACAAGTGCAAGTGGACCATCTTCAACAAGAGAGAATCAAACTATCTCCTCTTGACATTGAATGGCATTATCATCACTGAATCACCCACTAACAACCTCCTGGGGATAACATTTTCTGGAAACTGAACAGGACCAGGAAATTCTGTGGCTACAAGTAGGTCAGAGGCTAGGAATCCTGTGGCAGGGTGGGGTTGTTGGTGCAGGCCCGATGGGCCAAATGGCCTCCTTCTGCACTGTAGGAATTCTATGATTCTAAGTTGATCTTTCTCTACACTGACAACAATCCCACCCAGATTCTATCCCCATAACCCCACACATTCATCCTGCTACTCCCCTGCTCACTAAGGGCAATTCAGACATGGGAAGAATGTGCAAACTCCACACAGACAGTCACCCGAGGCAGGAATTGAACCCAGGTCTGTGGCGTTGTGAGGCAGTAGTGCTAACCACTGTCCATTCAACAGTCTGATGGTGGCAGGGAAGACGCTGTTCTTGAGTCGATTGGCACGTGACCTCAGATTTTTGTATCTTTTTTACCCCGACAGAAGAAGGTGGAAGAGAGAATATCCGGGGTTCATGAGGTTGTGACATGCATGATGCTGAAGACTTTCCATGTATGAGATACAAGATGGCACTGACAGTGAGAGTTATGTTCTGAGTCTGGGCTTGTAGCGTCCCTCCACAAAAATTAAGTAAATATACAATTGACTTCACAATTGGAGATTATTTTAAGGTTGCACACCTTTGGAGGGACTTGTATTCCCTTGCATTGCATTCCATGAGCCTTCTCACAGGTAAATGAACGTAACTGGATCCCTGTAACTTTGTGACTACTGAAGGCTGCTTGAATCTTCTTTTTTAAAACAAAGCAGTGTCTATGATAACTGTGGATAAGGTAGCATCTAAAGCTGATTAAAATCAGTTATGGTTCATAGTTGCAGTGAATCATCCTGCATACAAGAGTTACTTATGCAACTGGGCACTTTTAGGCCGCAGCACTGAATGCCCGTGATTTTAAAATTCTTATCCTTGACCAGAGTTCTCTGGCTGTTCACGCCGGTGGGATTCTCTGGCCCTGCCAGCAATGGACCTCCTACCATGGGTTTGCCAGCGGCGCGGGGTGGCTTCAATGGAAATTGGCATGGACAGTGCCGGGAGCACAGGATCCTGCCGCCAGTGAACAGCACACCGCCTCCCACCGCTGAGAAAAACACTGAGCGGAGGACAAAGAATCTTACCCCTCGTTTTCAAATTCCACCATGGCCTCACACCTCCCTGTCTCTGGAATCTCCCCTAGCCTCATACCCATCTGAAATCCCTCCACTCCTCGAATTTTGGACTCTTGAGTATTCCCGATTTTAATTGCTTCACCATTGTTGGCCACACCTTCAGCTGCCTAGGCCCTAACCTTCTCCCCTGTACCTCTCTACCTCTCCTCCTTTAAGATGAACCTGAAAACATGACTCATTGAAACACAGAAACTAGAAGCAGGAGTAGGCCATTCGGCCCTTCGAGCCTGCTCCGCCATTCATTTTGATCATGGCTGATCATCGAATTCAATATCCTGATCCCCCTTCCCCCATATCCCTGATCCCTTTAGTCCCAAGAGCTCTATCTAATTTCTTCTTGAAATCAGACAACGTTTTGGCCTCAACTACATTTTGTGGTAGTGAATTCCACACATTCACTGGTGAAGAAATTTCTCCTTACCTCAGTTCTAAAAAGTTTACCCCTTATCCTCAAACTATGACCCCTCATTCTGGAATTCCCCATCATTGGGAACATTCTTTCTGAATCTACGCTACTCCGGTGAATATAATCCTAACCGACTTAGTCTCTTGTCATATGACAGACCTGCCATCCCAGGAATCAGCCTGGTAAACCTTTGCTGTACTCTCTCTGTAGCAAGGATAATCCTTCCTCAGATAAGGATACCAAAACTGCAGACAATACTCCAGGTGTGGCCTCACCCACGCCCTATGCAAGTGCAGCAAAACATCCCTATCCCAATACTCAAACTTTTGATCACCTGCCCTAATATCTCCTTGAATGCCTTGGTGTCCGAGTTTGACTGATAACATTCCTGTCAACTTGAAATGTTTTGTTCTGTTCAGGATGCTATACAAATGTAGGTTTTTGTTGCAGAGGAGTCACCCAGAACAACTGTCTCACAAATATTCAGGCAATTTGCTTTCTTCTTAGTTTATTCTTCAGGTATGAGCATCATTAGCTCAGCTAGCATTATTAACCATCTCAAAATTTTTATTTTTACTCCATTCTTAAAGTTACAAAGCCAATGCGCACAGTGGACCGGGCAGACCCAAATCCACCTGCTTGCTTGCTCCAAAAACATAGTGGCACAGTGGTTAGCACTGCTGCTTCACAGCGCCAGGGACCCGGGTTCGATTCCCGGCTTGGGTCACTGTTTGTGTGGAGTTTGCACATTCTCCCTGTGACTGCGTGGGTTTCCTCCGGGTGCTCCGGTTTCCTCCCACACTCCAAAGATGCGCCGGTTAGGTGCATTGGCTGTGCTAAAATTGCCCCTTAGGCAATTGTGTAGGTTAGAGGAATTAGCGGGGTGAATATGTGGGGTTACGAGGATAGGGCCTGGGTGGGATTGTTGTCGGCACATGGGCCGAATGGCCTCTTTCTGCACCATAGGGATTCTATGAAAAACCACATTCAAACTAAATCCAATTCATGAACCCCACAAGAGAGACAAAGAAGATCTATGCTGCAAAGAAAGACATTGCGCCCCATCCTGGGCTTGACCTGACGCTTGGTTTTTTTGATTTGATTTGATTTATTATTGTCACATGTATTGGGATACAGTGAAAAGTATTGTTTCTTGTGCGCTATACAGACAAAGCATACCGTTCATAGAGAAGGAAATGAGAGAGCGCAGAATGTAGTGTTACAGTCATAGCTAGGGTGCAGAGAAAGATCAACTTATACGAGGTAGGTCCATTCAAAAGTCTGACGGCAGCAGGAAAGAAGCTGTTCTTGAGTCAGTTGGTATGTGACCTTAGACTTTTGTATCTTTTTCCTGATGGAAGAAGGTGGAAGAGAGTATGTCCGGGGTGTGTGGGGTCCTTGGTTATGTTGGCTGCTTTTCAAAGGCAGTCAGGAAGTGTAGACATGGTCAATGGATGGGAGGCTGGTTTGTGTGATGGACCGGGCTTTGTTCACAACTTTTTGTAGTTTCGTGTGGTCTTGGACAGAGCAGAAGCCATAACAAGCAGTGAATTCGTGAAGCGTTCCATATTTTTCATAGAGACTTATAAAATTCTATCAGGACTAGACAGGTTAGATGCAGAAGGATATTCCTGATGGTGGAGTGTCCAGAACCGGGATCACAGTCTGAGGATACAGGGTAGACCATTTAGGACAGAGTCGAGGAGACATTTCTTCACCCAAAGGGTGGCGAGCCTGTGGAATTCATTATCACAGCAAGTGGTTGATGCCAAAACATTGAATGTACTCATGGGGCGGCTAGATATAGCACTTGGGATGAACGGGATCAAAGGTTATGGGGAGAAAGCAGGATTGGGCTATTGAATTAGACAATCAGCCATGATCGTGATGGCAGAGCAGGCTCGAAGGGCCAAATGACCTCCTCCTGCTCCTATCTTCTATGTTTCTATACAACCAGAAAGAATGCTTTCTATGGTGCATCTGTAAAAGTTGGTGAGAGTTGTAGCGGACATGCCAAATTTCCTTAGCCTCCTGAGAAAGTAGAGGCGTTGGTGGATTTTCTTAACAATAGCATCAGCATGGAGGCACCATGACAGGTTGTTGGTGTACTGGACATCAAGAAGCTTGAAGCTCTTGCCCATTTCTACATCGTCCCCATTGATGTAGACATCTTAGCCAAAAAGCAGAGAAACAGGTGATGGTCAGTTACTTACAGAACAGTGACTTGCTAGGCCACTTCAGAGGGGCAGGTAAGAATCAATTACATTGCTGTGGGCCTGAAGTCACGTGTAGGCCAGACCGGATAAGAGTGCCAGATTTCCTCCCTTGAAGAACACTAACGAACCAGTTGGGTATTTATGGCAATGCAGTAGTTTCATTATGGCTATTAATTTTATTCCCTATTTATTAATTAAGTTGAATTTAAATTCCTGCAGCCCCTGTGCCTCAATACTGAATACTTCAGAGCATCAGTTTGGCCTCTGGGTTACTCCTGTCACATTGAGTTGTAGACACTAGGTAATTGAGTGTATTTAAAACAGAGATAGATAGGTTCTTGATTGCTAAGGGGATCAAAGGCTATGGGGAAAAGCTGAGGGAATGGGGTTGAGAAACTTTTCAGCCATGATTGAATGGCAGAGCAGACTCGATGGGCCAAATGGCCTAATTATGCTCCAAAATCTTATGGTCTTGTGCCATTTTATTACCAACCCTTAATAGCTCAACTGATCTTTGCGAGATGCGGGTAGAAACTTTGCCTAGCGTCCTCTTGTAAAAATAAATGGGCTACTCCTTTTAATAAAATGAAAAAGAATATTGCAGCAATTAATTCTGATCTCTAGTTGCTCTAGGGGCATTGGTGGAGCAGGTGAAACATTCCCTGAAGAAGGAATAAGCTTGATGGGCCGAACAATTGTTTGACATTCAACACTCAGATGTTTTTGTAATTTAGTGGACCTCTGTATTGGTCTTCCATCATGTTTAGACGTGTCCTGAATTTCAGAAGATGTCTAACAATCCAGGCTGTAGACATAACATCAATCACCATAAAACCATTGATTTTTTTTTCTGAGCATTGTGAAGTACCATATATATTCGTGTAATAGTCAATCTCATGTGTAAGTTGACCCCATGATTTGTGGCCCAAGAGAAAACCCACAGTTTTCCGCACAGCTTGTGTAAAAGTCAAGCCCAGCTCTTCAGAAATCAAAGTCCAAAAATTCCAGAACCAAAGTATAACCCTGGTGATGTTGATGATTCAATTTCCTCCTGAATGGTTAGCACTGCTGCTTCATAGCGCCAGGAACCAAGGTTCAATTCTGGCCTCAGCTCACTGTCTGTGTGGAGTTTGCACTTTCTCCCCGTGTCTGCGTGGGTTTCCCCTGGGTGCTCCGGTTTCCTCCCACAGTCCAAAGATGTGTGGGTCAGGTTGATTGGCCATGCTAAATTGACCCTTAGTGCCAGGGGGATTAGCAAGGGAAATGTGTGGGGTTACTGGAATAGGGCCAGGGTAGGATTGTGGTTGGTACAGACTCGATGGGCCGAATGGCCTCCATCTGTACTGCAGGGATTTTAAATGTCTAAATACTATCAAAAGTTGATTCCCATAAATAAATACTTACAACATTTATATGTTTAAATTTGTTCATCATTATTCAAGTTATTGAATTGATCAGATTATGGATAGTAATTAATGAATTCTTTAGTGTTGTTGGCTTTTACTCTATTAATATTGGGAGTTCACTGAGGTACAGATGAAGCAGACATGCCAACACCTCATAAACACTGCCCATGTTCTAATCGACCCTTGTGACTTTTGGTCTGAAGTATCGGGAGAAAAGTTTAAGTTTAGGCTTACATTAACACAGCAGTGAAGTTACTGTGAAAATCCCCTAGTCACCACACTCTGGCGTTCGGGTACACTGAAGGAGAATTTAGCATGGCCAATGCACCTAACCAGCATGTCATTCAGACTGTGGGAGGAAACCGGAGCACCTGGAGGAAACCCAAGCAGACATGGGGAGAACGTGCAGACTCCGCACTGACAGTGACCCAAGCCAGGAATCAAACCTGGGCCCCCGGCTCTGTGAGACAGCAGTGCTAAACACTGTGCCGCTCCAACACAACTATATATGGGCGGCACAGTGGTTAGCACTGCTGCTTCACAGCTCCAGGGACCTGGGTTCGATTCCCGGCTTGGGTCACTGTCTGTGTGGAGTTTGCACATTCTCCTCGTGTCTGCGTGGGTTTCCTCCGGGTGCTCCGGTTTCCTCCCACAGTCCAAAGATGTGCGGGTTAGGTTGATTGACCATGCTAAAATTGCCCTTAGTGTCCTGAGATGCCTAGGTTAGAGGGATTAGTGGTTAAATATGTAGGGATATGGGGATAGGGCCTGGGTGGGATTGTGGTTGGTGCAGACTCGATGGGCCAAATGGCCTCTTTCTGTACTGTAGGGTTTCTATGATCTTTCTATGGTACTCTCCAAGTCATGGCCCACAGATGCAGAATACAGCGTGACTACATGTAGAGATACACTAGGCAGGGCGCAGTGGCACTGGGCATTGCAGTTGGCAGTTGTCAAGATGCATCACCAGAGTACAGCAGATGAGTGCAGTCAGCTATGTTGCTTGGTGAGGAAATCACAATATTTTTCTCACACTGAATGAGGATAAACTATAGAGGGAGCTTTTCATTCTCAGACTCATTTCAGACAGCTCCCTTTGGCACCTTCAGAGCAGGGATGCCAGAGACCTGTGATGGAATTTAATAGCTGTGGGATTCTGGGCTCGTCCACTGATTGGAGAGCTGATGGCAATCCCACGGTGCCCAATTTCAGAAGCCCTGACACAATTAAAAGCCAATGAGCTACCAACCTGCAACTTGTTTAGTGTTGGGCTCCTGGGTCCCACGGGTGGATGTTCCACCTCTGAGGGATGTCAGCCAATTGAAGGTTGGTAGCTCTTAGATACCAGCAGCGCCTGGTCTAATAGCCACTGCCGGTACTGCAGCCAAGAATGGAAGCCCTGGAACACAGTTAAGTGGGGCCGGCTTCAGGGGCTATACTGGCAGGCACTGACAAGGTGGGGAATTGGGAGGGGATCTTCCCACAGAGGAAGCTTTAGCTGCTCGCATCAGAAATCCCCGGACCACCAGGCCATAGCCATGTCCACCAGGATATTTCTGGCAGTTTGCCCATGTGATTTGCCCCTCTCACTGGTTCAACAACAGTGGAAGCCGGCTGAGGCCCTTAAGGGAGCAGGTAGGCTGCAAGGCCATTCTTGACCCTTCCCGCTTAAGTCTTAATCGGATGGATTCAGAAAGACAACAGATTCCCCAACCTGAGCCTTCCTGTCCCATGCTACTCCACCCCTCCAAAGAACAAAGAACAGTACAGCACAGGAAACAGGCCCTTCAAGCCTGTGCCGCTCCTTGGTCCAACTAGACCAATCGTTTGTATCCCTCCATTCCCAGGCTGCTCATGTGACTATCCAGGTAAGTCTTAAACGATGTCAGCGTGCCTGCCTCCACCACCCTACTTGGCAGCGCATTCCAGGCCTCCACCACCCTCTGTGTAAAAAACATCCCTCTAATATCTGAGTTATACTTCGCCCCTCTCACCTTGAGCCCGTGACCCCTCGTGAACGTCACTTCTGATCTGGGAAAAAGCTTCCCACCGTTCACCCTATGTATCCCCTTCATAATCTTGTACACCTCTATTAGATCTCCCCTCATTCTCCATCTTTCCACGGAGAACAACCCCAGTTTACCCAATCTCTCCTCATAGCTAAGACCCTCCATACCAGGCAACATCCTGGTAAACCTTCTCTGCACTCTCTCTAACGCCTCCACGTCCTTCTGGTAGTGCGGCGACCAGAACTGGACGCAGTACTCCAAATGTGGCCTAACCAGCGTTCTATACAGCTGCATCATCAGACTCCAGCTTTTATACTCTATACCCCGTCCTATAAAGGCAAGCATACCATATGCCTTCTTCACCACCTTCTCCACCTGTGTTGCCACCTTCAAGGATTTGTGGACTTGCACACCTAGGTCCCTCTGTGTTTCTATACTCCTGATGACTCTGCCACTTATTGTATAACTCCTCCCTACATTATTTCTTCCAAAATGCATCACTTCGCATTTATCCGGATTAAACTCCATCTGCCACCTCTCCGCCCAATTTTCCAGCCTATCTATATCCTGCTGTATTGCCCGACAATGCTCTTCGCTATCCGCAAGTCCAGCCATCTTCGTGTCATCCGCAAACTTGCTGATTACACCAGTTACACCTTCTTCCAAATCATTTATATATATCACAAATAGCAGAGGTCCCAGTACAGAGCCCTGCGGAACACCACTGGTCACAGACCTCCAGCCGGAAAAAGACCCTTCGACCACTACCCTCTGTCTCCTATGGCCAAGCCAGTTCTCCACCCATCTAGCCACTTCTCCTTGTATCCCATGAGCCTTAACCTTCTTAACCAACCTGCCATGTGGGACTTTGTCAAATGCCTTACTGAAATCCATATAGACGACATCCACGGCCCTTCCTTCATCAACCGTTTTTGTCACTTCCTCAAAAAACTCCACCAAATTTGTAAGGCACGACCTCCCTCTTACAAAACCATGCTGTCTGTTACTAATGAGATTGTTCCGTTCTAAATGCACATACATCCTGTCTCTAAAAATCCTCTCCAACAACTTCCCTACCACGGACGTCAAGCTCACCGGCCTATAATTTCCTGGGTTATCCCTGCTACCCTTCTTAAACAACGGGACCACATTCGCTATCCTCCAATCCTCAGGGACCTCACCCACACCTCATCCTCCCAGCCCACTCCTGGGGCGCATTAAACACCACCGTCTGGAGCCTTTTATCTCCCCTCCATGTCGTCTTGGAAAGTCTACTTCAGTGGGAAATGTGAGTAACAGACAGAAGAAGGGAAATAGTTTACAACATGGGTGAACATTAGAAATTAAGAATAGGGAATAGACAATTCGGCCCTACGTACCTGTTGCACCATTCAACAAGATCAAGGATGATCTTCTATCTCAACTCAACTTTCCTGCAGTGTCCCCATAATGCCTAGTACCCTCGGAAAATCTATAGAATCGGTTCTGAATGTACTCAACTACAGAGCATTCATGTCCTTCTGCATTAGAGAGTTCCAAAGATTTTTGACAGAAGACATTCCTCCTCATCTCCGTCCTAAATGGCCGGCCTCTTATTCTGAGACTGTGACCCAGTGTTCCAGATCAATCACTGCCAAATATAGAAAGGAAAATAATTTGTCTCTATTTTCGTGAGAAGAAAATACATATTTTCAAAGACATGACACAATGACAGAGTGATTTTGTGAAGTAGTTTTCTGTGACTTTGAGGGATATAAAAGCTATTAGGAGAGTCATTCAAATCCATTCTGTTTAGCTGCACAAATACAACAACGTAATTTGATCTTTCTCTACACCCTAGCTATGGCTGCAACACGACATTCTGCACCCTCTCCGTTCCTTCTCCCCTATGTACTCTACAAATGAAACAATACTTTTCACTGTATCATAGAAACTAGAAGCAGGAGTAGGCCTTTCGGCCCTTCAAGCCTGCTCCTGCCATTCATTTTGATCATGGTTGATCATCAAATTCAATATCCTGATCCCCCTTTCCTCCCATATCCCTTGACTCTTTTGTCCCAAGAGCTATATCTAATTTCTTCTTGAAATTATACAACGTTTTGGCCTTAACTATTTTCTGTAGTGGTGAATTCCACACATTCACCACCCTCTGAGTGAAGAAATTTCTCCTCACCTCAGTTCTAAAAGGTTTACCCCTTATCCTCAAACTATGACCCCTAGTTCTGGATTCTCCCACCTTTGGGAACATTCTTTCTGAATCCACCCTGTCTAATCCTATTTTATAAGTTTCTATGAGATCCCCTCTCACTCTTTTAAACTTCAGGAATATAGTCCTAACTGACTTAATCTCTTCTCATATGACAATATGATCCCAATACATGTGACAATAATAAATCAAATCAAATCAAATCAAATCAAAGGTGTTAGGAACAGTGTGACAAAATATGAAAAAAAATCTCCATTGTAAATAACCTGGCCACTCTCACTATTGGAGCTATTTATCACATCTCCCCTGTTGACCTGACATATCCCCTATAACTTTTATTCATAAATAGCTCGAACCAGCTAGCAACAACTAACACAAATGAAGGTTATTTGGAATGCACCTCACTCTTTGGATGTTGAATTTTCTAAAGGTCGGTGACCATCACTTATCATGTCTGTCAACAACTTGATTAACTATGCATTTATCTTTGAGGATGACATGGAAATACCTTCCCCATTCACTCACTCCAGACAACACTGAGTTCAACAATATCAAACTGCAATCTCTGCCCCCATTTTATTTTGTTTTCTCTTTTAGATGGCAGATGTTCATTATTCCACTCTCACACTGCCCCTCGACACACCTTTTGTTTTTTCTTTACTTGCCCCATTACCACTCCCATTGGCTTTGCATCACTAACCCTTTTGTCATTTATTTTCTTCTGCCTTCATAGGGCGGCATGGTGGCTCACTGGTTAGCACTGCTGCCTCATAGCGCCAAAGACCGGCCTTGGGGTGATTCTGGCCTTGATTCTGGCCTTGGGGTGACTTGATGTGCGGAGGTTGCACATTCTCCCCGTGTCAGCATGGGTTTCCTCCGGGTGCTTTGGTTTCCACAGTCCAAAGATGTGCGAGTTAGGTGGATTGGCCATGCTAAATTGCCCCTTAGTGTCAGGGGGTCTAGCTAGGGTAAATGCATGGGGTTATGGAGATAGAGCCTGGGTGGGATTATGGCCGGTGCAGACTCGATGGGCAGAATGGTCTCCTTCTGCGCTGTAGGATTCTATGATTCTATAGCGAGAGCATTTGAGTACAGGATCAGGGATGTCTTGCTGCATTTATACAGGGTCTTGGTGAAGCTACACCTGGAAAATTGTGTGCAGTTTTGGTCTCCTAATCTAAGGAAACATGTTCTTGCTATGGAGGGAGTTTACCAGACTGATTCCTGGGATGGCGGGATTGACATATGAGGAGAGATTGATTCAGTTAGGATTATATTCGCTGGAGTTCAGAAGGAGGAGGGGAGACCTGGTCCTGTTATAAAATTCTGACAGGACTAGACACGGTAGATGCAGGAACGAAGTTCCCAATGGTGGGGTGTCCAGAACCAGGGGCCATACTCTCAGAAAACTGGGTAAACCTTGACATGAGTACAAAGTTCTTCACCAGAGAACGGTAAGACTGTGGAATTCACTACTACAGCAAGCAGTTGTGGTCAGACATTGTAAGTTTTCAAGAGGGAGTTAGACATAGAACTTGGGACAAAGGGGATTAGAAGATATAGGGGGGGGGGGGGGAAAGGCGGGAATAAAGCTATTGAGTTGGATGATCAGCCATGAGCATAATGAATGGTGGAGCAGATCCTCAGGGCTGAATGGCCTACTCCTGCTCCTATTTTCAAGGTTCCAACATCAACTCCCTTTTGTTCTTCAACCCTTCCCCATTTCGCCTGCTTAAAGCCAATGGCATTTCTAACTTTACCCACTTCTGACGAAAAATCACCGACCTGAAACGTTAACTCTGTTTCCCTCTCTGCAAACGCTGCTGGCATGCTCCGTACTTCCAGCATTTTTTGGTTTTACATTGGATTGCCAGTATTTTGCTTTTGTACCAGATCAGGCTTGTCAGACAGCACATGAAACACAGCTATGCACGACTACAATCTCACCCACACTTTTCCACAAACAAGGTCAACGTACAGAGGCGATATGTCCCTCTGTTAATTGCACATTAATTGTATTAATTTGTGTGTAGGTGACACATCTTAACTTGTGCCCCTATAAATAGTCAAAGACTGAACTGTGGTTGGACTAGGCTTTTGAGACACATGTTAGTAATGTGTATCTTTGTAAGTAAGCTACTAAAAATTGGACTCTAGTTTTATTGTCCACAACAATTTGTTTTATTCATTCGTGGGACATGGCGCTGGCTGGCCAGCATTTATTGCCCACCCCCTAGTTACCCTTGAGAAGGTGGTGGTGAGCTGCCTTCTTGAAACGCGACAGTCCATGTCCTGTTGGTTGACGCACAATGCCTTTAGGGAGGGAATTCCAGGATTTGACCCAGTGACTGCGAAGGAACGGCAATATATTTACAAGTCAGGATGCTGAGTAGCTTGGAGGGGACCTTGCAGGTGGTGGTGTTCCCATGTATCTGCTTCTAGATGGAAGTGGTCGTGGGTTTGGAAGGTGCTGTCTAAGACTCTTTGGTGAATTGCTGCAGTGCATCTTGCAGATAGTACACACTGCCACTGACCGTCGGTGCTGGAGGAAGTGGATGTTTGTGGATGTGGTACCAATCAAATGGGCTGCTTTGTCCTGGATGGTGTCAAGCTTCTTGAGTGTTGTTGGAGTTGCACCTGTCCAAGCAAGTGGGAAGTATTCCATCAGACTCCTGACTTGTGCTTTGTGGATAGGCTTTGGAGAGTTACGAGGTGAGTTACGCTCTGCAGTATTCCTAGCCTCTGACCTGCTCTTGCAGCCACTGTGTTAATGTGGCAAGTCCAGTTGAGTTTCTGGTCAATGGTAACCCCAAGGATGTTGACAGTGGAAGATTCAGTGATGGTTAGAGTGTCTCTAACATGACGACGGAGCATAGCTGGTGAAAGGTGATGGTTGGAAATGAAGAAGAACAGTTCTCTGAGAAAAAATTAAAGCTCTGGTGGGCATTGCAGGAAGTGGCAAAATAGCTTGTGTAAATTGTTGGGGTATGATTAGCCTCTGAGGTTCTCATAGTCTGAACCATGTGACCAGTGCGTACGTGGAGAATGGTTTATGTCCCCATCAAAGTGGAAACAAAGCATGATCTTGGCTTTCCCACTTCCACCAAGAAGTAAAATCATTGAGAGAGATGAATGCCCATCAGTTGGATGGTGACGAAGGTTTGGACTTTCAACAAGAGCTCATGCACGAACTTTGCAAGAAATTTGATCTAGTAAATGCCTCCGAGGTATGGTTAGAGTTTGATACATTTCAGAAAACAGATGATCATTGCATGGAAGAACATTACTCACAGACATACTCACTTCCCCCTTCTGTCAGGAAAAAGATACAAAAGTCTGAGGACACATAACAACTGACTCAAGAACAGCTTCTTCCCTGCAACCATCAGACTTTTGAATGGACCTACCTCGTATTAAGTTGATCTTTCTCTACAGCCTAGCTATGACTGTAACACTGCATTCTGCACTCTCTCGTTTCCTTCTCTATGTATGATATGCTTTGTCTGTGTACCATGCAAGAAACAATACTTTTCATTGTATACTAACATATGTGACAATAATACATCAAATCAATTATTCCATCAAGGACATTAATGGAAGACTGACAGCATTCAAATTTGGGGATTCCTGATCAGTACTAGGTTTTATAATGGTTTGGTTACGTTGTCTCATATGGACAGGTATTCTGACGAAAGGTCATCTCAACCTGAAACATTGACCCTGTTTCTCTCCAATGAACTGACTTGCTGAGTACTTCCTACAATTGTTTATTTAAAATTTCAGGTTTCCAGTATCCACGGTATTCAGGGTCTGTGTCATGTGGATAGGTGACTGGTTCTAACTTGTCTTTGGTTCTGAGAGAAAGGGGATTCGAGTTGAATCAGATACTTGCTGCCTTCATAAAATCTGAAGAATAGTCATTTGCCTTTATGGAACAAGTGAGATATTCAGCAGTGACACAAAGAATAGAAGCCCAGTCCATCACTCAAACCAGCCTCCCATCCACTGACTCTGTCTACACTTCCCGTTGCCTCGGAAAAGCAGCCAGCATAATCAAGGACCCTACACACCCTGGACATACCCTCTTTCACTTTCTTTCATCTGGAAAAAGATACAAAAATCTGAGGATACGTGCCAACCGACTCAAGAACAGCTTCTTCCCTGCTGCCATCAGACTTTTGAATGGACCTACCTCTTATTAAGTTGATCTTTCTCTACACCCTAGCTATGACTGTATCCTCTCCTTTCCTTCTCTATTTACGCTATGCTTTATCTGTATAGTGCGCAAGAAACAATATTTTTCAGCATACACTAGTACATATGACAATAATTAATCAAAATCAAATCAAAAGATTTCAAATTAGTCCAGATACCAATGCAGGCATCAACACCTCAGGAGGCTTACAAGCAGGTGGAATGAGGTTGAGAGCATCTTGAACAGAAATGGCTTTTGTATAGGAATTACAATAATGGACAGAGAGTCCGGGGAGTGGCCAAGGGCAGTTAACAGTTAGTTGCTTCAGGCGTGATTCAAAGTCTCATTATGTGATGGACTGCCCAAAGGGGAGAGGCAAGGTGGCCAGAACGACATGACAAAGATATGCGTGGAGATAATAAATCCAAACATGGTCACGAGGAGCTTTAATCTTGTAGTAAATGTGCTTGTGCAGTATGAGATAGTGCTTATACTTCAATAATATGTGAAACAAATTGGATAAAATGTTGGGTAGGATTATACCAAAAACATTCAGTGTCAAATTCGCATAAAAACTGGAGTCAATCACGCTGTTTTTTTCAGTGAGAGTTTCAAAATGAATCTCCCACACTCTGTGCACTGCAGAGTGCATGAGTCTGAATATCACTAAAAATCAATGGGAGGGGCCTATTCCCACTGGAGTGGCCAGCAGCATTGCGCTGAATGGACCACTGCGCATGCGCAGATCTGTCAGCACCGAGATTGGGACATGCACAGAAGGACCACACTACTGGCCTCCCAATCGCTGGCCTGTCCCGCAATCCCCCCCCAATCGCTGGCTGTGCGACCCCACACCCCCAATCACTGGCCTCCGCATGTGTCCAGGCCAGCCCTGACCGTCCCCAGCACCCCCCCACCACCCCCGCGACCCACCTCAATCACTCCCACTAGTCTCACCTTGATTTCCCCTACTCCCAACCCTCCCCACCCCCACTGATCGTCCCCCGAAGAGACCCCACCCCAATTAGCCTTGCCCTGCCCCCTTGGGCATTGTCACTTTGCTCCTTGAACAGAGCCGGGGCACCCTCCTACCCCCGACCTCCTTGGCCACCCCTTCACTCCAGTAGGGTTGGACCACCAGTTCCCCGTTAGTGGGGAGCTGTTGTTAACCTCACTGGAGTGAAACACTCCTGGCAGGGTGAGGGGAGAGGTTGGCAGGCCCGGAGACTTCAGTCCCGGGCTCACTAATTATATGTAATCCTCATTTGAATAATTTATGCAGCTCCGTGCCGATTTCTGGTATGGAGCTGACGGTGGCAGAAAACCAGTGGCCGGAGACTCACGGAGGCCATGACGCCCAGCGGGGAGCCCACTACAAGGCCTCCATTTGAGTGCCCCGGTCCTCTGCGCTGCTCCGTTATTTCAATTCACTAAGTTGTGAGAATTGACACAAGGTTAAGTGCACTATTTTGGTTTGGCGATGGCAACACATTAAGATCACTAAAGAGACTTGTAATTCAAATTAAATTAGCTGGAGAAAGCCATTGTATAAATACTGAGAAAGATAAACTTTGTGTCAAAGGAACAAATGAAATTTGACATGAAGCATGATTATTTTCGGAAAGTCAGTGGATCTGCAGTTAACCTAGTCAGAACATTATTGTGTACCCTTCACAAAGTTTAATATTTCTCAACAGAGCATTGGAAAATATTAATGGCATCAGGCAATAAGCATCAGATAGTAAAGAAAGTCTTGAAGTTTCATAGAAGATGTGGTCATCTTTCTTGTCAAAGGTTACAAATCCTGCTACAAGATGCAGGTGTAGTTGATGCAGATATACAAGATTAATAATAGGAGAGGTGTTGGCTTAGTGATATTACAGTCAGACATTGTAAGGGCAAAAGCTTAGATTTTTAACAACATGGAGAAATGGATAGGTACCAGAATTGTGGTATCAACGAAGTATCTGACTTTTAATGGAGTGGGATTTGCCTGTGAGGAGTTCAGAAGTACGTGAAGAGATCAAGATCATGTTCATGAAATTCCTTTCCGCAATGGACTCTGTGAAAAGAATCTTGGTGATTGATGAAATGCCACATAAAGGGCACGGTTTTGAGCGAGCTTAGTTTAATGAATTTCCGTCACGCTGTGCACTACAGAGGCCGGCGGGGGATTTACATCAGTAGGAGGGGGGGAAAAGGGGCCTAATCCTGCCTGAGAGGCCGGCATCCGAGTGCTGAGGGTGCCAGTGCGCATGCGCTGATCTCCCAGTATACTGGGAGATTGGTTGACATGTGCCTCCTATCCAATCGCCAGCCACCCCATCACTGGTCCTGACCCTCCCCCACTCCCCCGACATCACTGGCCCTGACCCTACTTCCCCCACCTCCCTAATTGCCGGCCCCCTCCCCCTCCCCCAATCACTGGCCCCGATCCCTGTTGCTGGGGACCATATGTGATCCTTGCTGGTGTAGGCCTCCACCAGTGGGGTCAGAAACATTAGTGACCTGGACGATTGTGTCCCGGGCTCACGAATCAGCCTCGCGTTGTTCCCCGGTGCCAATTACGTGGGAAAAAATGGCCCGGGAAGATCTCGGGCCGGATGCCATTTGCGATTCCCGTTTTTGGCCACCCATTAACATTTCCTGCTACATTACTTGAGCAGCACAGCAGGCCAGGAAAACCATGCCCAAACCTTACTAATCAACCAGACTGCAAGTTGACAATGTCCATATCATGGACTGCAGTGGTTAGAGGCAGTGACTCAGCAACACCTTCTCAGGGGTAATTAGGGATGGGCAATAAATGCCGGCCTTGCTAGTGACACTCACCCAATAAACAGATTAAAAACAGGATATGGGATTCTATTTATGAACTATTTTAAATGAAATTTTGCACTGAAGTTAAACTTTATTTATTAGTGTCACAAGTAGACTACCTTAACATTGCAATGAAGTTACTTTGAAAACCCGCTCGTCGCCACACTCCAGCGCCTGTTCGGGTACACTGAGGGAGAATTTAGCATGGCCTAACCAGCACGTCTTTTGGACTGTGGGAGGAAACCGGAGCACCCAGAGGAAACCCACACAGACACGGGGAAACGTGCAGATTCTGCACAGCCAGTGACCTGAGCCGGGAATCGAATCCTGATCCCTGGGTTTTGTAGGTTATTACTCATTTTAGGAAAGTGTACACTCTATTAAAAGTATGAGGAAAAGATAGTGGATTGACTTTTGTCGACTTGAACTTAAAGCTGGGGAAATCATAGAATCCCTACAGTGGAAGGAAATCTCAAAAATTTAAATGGATGGATACGAGTCATCAACTGCCTGAGTGTTTTGCATAAAGAAATGCACGGAGGAAGGAATTATACAGTGTCCTAGAGGAGGGGGTGTCTGACAACGTAATGCTGTGTGTAGAATATGGAGGCTTTTGATTGAATTAGTTTTTAACTTTTACTTGCATATATGTACTCCAATCTTAATTTTGAGAGAAAGAAGTGGTTGGATGCAGTTGATTTGTCCTTTAGTTTGTTTAATTTAAATTTAATTATTTCAATCTAAGATAATATTGTACACAGTTGCTGGAAATTGTCTTGTGGCTCTTGTGGAACAGATTAAAAGTACGTTTGCTGGATTAGTAATTCCATGTTTGAATCACAAGAGTAGAATCATAGAATCCCTACAGTGCAGAAGGAGGCAATTTGGTCAATGAAGTCTGCACTGACAACAATCCAACCTTGGCCCTAACCCCTTAACCCCATGTATTTACCCTGCTAATCCTCCTGACACTAAGGCCATTCAGCATGACCAATTAACCTAACCTGCACATCTTTGGAGTGTGGGAGGAAAGCAGAGCACCCAGAGGAAACCCATGCAGACATGGGGAGAATGTGCAGACTCCATACAGACAGTAGCCCAAGGCTGGAATCGAACACAGGTCCCTGGCACTGTGAGGCAACAGTGCTAACCACTGTGAACATACACTTATGCCAAAAAATAGACTTCTAAAGATAAAGAGTGGATTTCACTTCTATCCTTCCTGTCTTATTTTCTGGAATATAACCCTCACTACGGGACTACACCTGCTCACACTCCTAGTCAAAGCAGTTGCAACATTAAGTCACACAATGGCAGCAAATGATAAGGAAGAGTACAAGGTTCAAACGTTATCTGAAGCTGAAGGCAAATTGTGGGAATGGGGAGTTCTGACTGAAGGTTGATCTGCTGTGATTGAATTGCTGGTTCACTGACCTAGTTAGGTTATGTAAGTGACAGGCCTGTCAGTCACGATTCCTACTCTCAAATACTGTCCTTTGGAAACCGATAGCCAAGCTTGCGCGTCACGTCCTGAAAGTCAAGTCAAGCCCAAGTCAAGTTGGGCCAGTTGAAATCATTCAGCGCAAACTGGGAACTGCAGTCGACATGTATCGGACTTGTTGTCTCAGCGCTACACCATATGGTACATATATCCACTGTGCCAATGGAAACACTGTGGTTCAGCACAAATTTGCATTTATATAGTGCCTTTAATGAAGTAACAAATCCCAAGGTATCTCACAAGAGGAAACTGATATTGAGCCAAAGCAGCGGCATTAGCATGGCAAACCAAAAGCTTGGTTAAAGAGGTACCTTCAAAGAGTGTTTTAAAGAGTGGGAGAGAAGATGAGGAAGGGGAATTCCAGAGCTTAGAGCCCAGGCAGTTGAAGGCACAGCTACCAGGGGTGGCACAGTGGTACAGTGGTTAGCACTGCTGCTTCACAGCGCCAGGGATCCGGGTTCAATTCCCGACTTGGGTAACTGTCTGTGCGGAGTCTGCATGTTCTCCCTATGTCTGTGTGGGTTTCCTCCGGTTTCCTCCCACAGTCGAAAGACGTGCTGCTTAGGTGCATTGGCCGTGCTAAATTCTCCCTCAGTGTACCCGAACAGGTGCCGGAGTGTGGTGACTAGGAGAATTTCACAGTAACTCCATGACATTGTTCATGTGAGCCAACCTCTGACGCTAATAAATAAACTTAATCACCAACTGTGGAGCGAAGCAATTATAATGGTATTTGTTGAGGTTGGCCCCGAGCAGCTCTGTGACGCAGGATTCTGTGCTCTGCGGGCTGTTCCCAGGGATGCATTCCGAGACAAACATGAGCTGCTGCTGGAGGGTCAGCAACTCAGTGAAAGACCCCCTTTGGTCTGCCCGAAACCTGTTGGTCTTCCAGTGCAAAGATGTCCTCGACTGAATGTTGCAGACTGGCACATTCCAAGGTCCACGACTGCGTGCTGAGGGATTACGTGCTCAGGGCAGCCGCCGCCAAGGTGCAAAGGGGAAAAGATCACTGCGTAAGACCTTTCAACCAACGTAGGCCGAGGGGCTAGAAACTGGGTAAAACCCCTTGAACTGTGTGTATAATTCTAACTGTATGTGACATTGTTGAAGCACTGCAGAGTGCAACATGACCAATGAATATGGTTTGAAAAGAAACATATTGTGTGAAATGAAAATATTGAAATATTTGTAATTACTACATTGAAGCACCTCCGAGTGCCTCTTGATCTCTGGAGAAAACGTAAATATCATTGCACTTTATTGCCACAACAATTTGAAATGTTTTGTGAAGTGTCTTTCAAATTTTATATGAATAAAGTTTATCTTTGCAAAAACTAAAAATTTGGGGATATAAAAAGCACCCAGTAGGAAAGGAGTGCAGAGTTTTTGCGATGGCAGAATGAGATCACAGAGGTAAGGAAGAATGGGACATGGAGGAATTTGAACACGAGGATAAGATCTTTGAAGTCAAGGTGTTGTTGGACTGGGAGCCAATGTAAGTCAGTGAGCTGAGAAGTAAAACGTGAACGAGAGGTAAAGATGGTGGAGTTAAGGATGACCTCAAGTTTAATTAGTGGAGGTGGAAGATGTTTGGCTGGTCTGGGGTACTTTGGGATAGTTGACTCTCGAGGTAACTAAAACATTTTTCTATAAATCATAGAATCCCTACAGTGCAGAAAGAGGCCATTCGGCCCACCAAGTCTGCACCGACTCTCCGAAAAGAGGACCACACCCAGCCCTTTCTCAGACCCCACTAATCCCCCTATCTTACACATCTTGGGACACTAAGGGGCAATTTAGCATGGCCAATAAACCTAACATGCACATCTTTTGGACTGCGGGAAGAAACTAGAACACCCAGAGGAAACTGGGGCGGCACGGTGGTACAGTGGTTAGCGCTGCTGCCTCACAGTTCCAGGGACCTGGGTTCGATTCCCAGCTTGGGTCACTGTCTGTGTAGAGTTTGCACATTCTCCCCGTGTCTGCGTGGGTTTCTTCGGGTGCTCCAGTTTCCTCCCACAGTCCGAAAGACGTGCTGGCCATTCCTAAATTGCCCCTCAGTGTCCCTCAAGGCGTAGGTTAGCGGGGTAAATGTGTGGGGTTACGGGGAAGGGCCTAGGTGGGATTGTTGTCGGTGTGAACTCGATGGGTCGAATGGCCTCCTACTACACTGGAGGGTTTCTGTCACTTTTCGATGAAAACCATGGAGAGAATGTGCAGACTCCACACAGCCAACCACCCAAGGCTGAAATTCAACCCGGGTCCCTGGTGCTGTAAGGCAGCACTGTTAACCATTGTGCCGCCGTGCTGCTCTCATATTTTTAATTTGATCAGATGGTAAAGAACTGGGTGTAGAGGGCTCCTGGCCAGAAAATGAAGGAACAGTGTGTGCACTGGCCTTGGGACACAGTTTTTCATTCTGCACCCCTGCCACATGGGGGTCTATCCTAACAGTGCATACTCAGTTAATTCATCATGCACTGTGTTCTACAAATGAATAAATGCCCGTGAAACAAAAGCAAAATACTGCATAAGCTGGAAATTTAAAAATAAAACATGGGCGCTGCTGGAAAAAGCTCAGCAGGTCAGGCAACATCGAGGTATCGTAAAAGGTTAGACCTGAAAACATCAACTCTGTTTCTCTCTTCACTATCGCTGGGTCAAAATCCTGGAACTCTCTTCCCCAAGTGGCAAGGTGGCACAGTGGTTAGCACTGCTGTCTCACAGCACCAGGGATCTGGGTTCGATTCCCGCATGGGTGACTGTCTGCAGAGTCTGCATGCTCCCCCCATGTCTACATGGGTTTCCTCCGGGTGCTCCGGTTTCCTTCCACAGTCCAAAAGACGTGCGGGTTAGGTGGATTGGCCATGCTAAATTCTCCCTCAGTGTACCTGAACAGGCGCTGGAGTGTGGCGCCTCAGGGATTTTCACAGTAACCTCATTGCAGTGTTAATGTAAGCCTACTTGTGACTAATAGATAAACTTAAACACCAATGGTGGAGTGAAGCAATTGTAATGGTATTTGTTGAGGTTCATCCCGAGCAGCTCCGTGATACAGGACTCTGTGCTCTGGGCTGTTCCCAGGGGTGCACTCCGAGACACTACCAATAAATAAACTTTAATTAATAATAAACTGTAATGAAAAGATTTTTCCTCACATCCCTTCTAAATCTCCTGCTCCTTATTTTAAATCTATGCCCTCCACTAAGGGGAAACATTTCTTCCAACCTACTCTATTTATATCCCTCATAATTGTGTACCTTGATCAGGTTCTCCTCTCAGCCTTCTCTGCCCTCAGGAAAGCAGCGCCAGCCTAACCAGCCTCTCTTCATAGCTGAAAGATTCCAGCCCCAGGCAACATCCTGGTGAATCTCCTCTTCATCCTTTGTAGTGGTGAGAAGCTGATTAATGAACGATGATCAAGAGGGGCCTGCTTCTAAACGGGGCTGCACCTAACCTGGATGTGGGCCATATTGGAAATGAAAAGGAGAATTTGTTCAAACTCCAAGCCCTTCAATGTTCTAAAGCCTCACCGGACAAGCACAGCTACCCCACCCCTCATTCCTCCAGGGCAAAAAGTAAATCTGTGCACGCTGTTTCTCAGCTACTTGCAAATCTGCCTTCAGCTCAATCCCTTTGGCACTTGCTGCTCGCTGTCACACATTAAGCATATGTGCTGTCAATTCACAGAGGACACGAGCAGTAAGTGAAGCAGTGCCATAAATGTGAAATATTCGCTTAATGCCTCCTTCATTGAGGACAGACAATTTTTTGCTCTTTGAATTATGTTGGAAAGAGACCAGATCCAGCTAGTACCGAGCAAAACCAGGCAGCATGGTGGTACAGTGGTTAGCAGCACTGCTGCCTCACAGCGCCAGGGACCCGGGTTCGATTCCCAGCTTGGGTCACTGTCTATGCAGAGTCTGCTCGTTCTCCCCATGTCTGCGTGGGTTTCCTCCGGGTGCTCCGGTTTCCTCCCACAGTCCGAAAGACGTGTTGGTTCGGTGCATTGGCCATTCTCCCTCCGAACAGGTGCCGGAGTGTGGTGACTAGGAGATTTTCACAGTAGCAGTGTTAATGTAAGTCTACTTGTGACACTAATAAAAAACTTTAAAGCAGAACTGTTTTAAAATCTTGCTGTTTGTTTATGAAGCCATTTGTGGCCACAGTATGACTCGTGAGACGGAGATTGAGGATGTATTTCCTGGGTACCTCAAATGATGAGCTTTAACATTAAGGAAAAGCGCCATAACACACACTAATTTTCACCATCACTATCTTGGCAGCATTCTGATGGAGTAACAGGCTTTCTGGTCTTTGTATAAATCACCTGATTCCCATTCTTTCCAAAATCGAAATGGTGAAAGTGAGCTGAGCTCCACATCAGGCGGGTGACATGTCCAAGCCCATCACTGTCAAGATACAGCCGGTCAATATAATCTGGGATGGGCGGGTAGAACTTTCCTCCTTCCCTGGAATCAGCTGCTCACACCACTGAGGCACGCAGGAAATTTAAATAATGAAGGGCCCCGTTAGGGGGCAATCCTTATCACAAATGCCACCACCACCCCTGGCCATCTGGGGAGGCTGCCACTTCCACAGAGGTGAGTTTCCTGCGACAGTCACGTGGACCCCACTGGAGCCAGAGGCTTTGTACCTCATTGACAAAGGCCACAGGCGGGAAACCTCACATTCGCGGCACCAAAGGCCAATCCTGAGGTGTTTTCCCCTTGGGTAAAGTGACAGTTTGGCCAACCGTGGCTTATTCATTTTATTTTGCCGCTCCCAAGAGCATCGCCATTTTTTGGTGCGCCCGCCTTTCCTGATGAAGCTTCGGAATTTGTTGGCCCTCTTATTGGACCAGCAGTATCAGGAGCTATGACAGAGAGCGCAGGAGCATCCAACGGGGAGGCTGGCTCCCGGAATATTGGTTGGTAAGGAGATCAAAGGTTACGGAGAAAAAGTTTAAAGTTTATTTCTTAGTGTCACAAGTAAGCTTACATTAACACTGCGATGAAGTGAGTGAAAATCCCCTAGTCACCACACTCCAGCGCCTGTTCGAGTACACTGAGGGAGAATTTAGCATGGCCAAAGCACCTAACCAATACGTCTTTCAGACTGTGGAAGGAAACCAGAGCACCCAAAGGAAACCCGTGCAGACACGGGGAGAATGTGCAGACTCCGCACAGACAGTGACCCAAGCCGGGAATCGACCCCGGGTCCCTGGTGCTGTGAGGCAGCAGTGCTAACCACTGTGCCACCGTGCCGCCCATAGGCGGGAGGATGGGATTGAGAAACTTGTCAGCCATGATTGAATGGTGGAGCAGACTCGATGGGCCGAATGGCCTAATTCTGTTCCGATATTTATAGTCTAATATTGCTGAATTGGTCCTGCAGCTGTGGCGAGTTTGACGCTGACATTGGGGTGCTGCACCCTGCGCTAACATCAAACCTGGTGTTTGTGGTAAAGGACAACTGAATATTAAAGCATAATCAAATGATTTATTACCTAAAGCCCTCGTGAGTTTGGCAAATACATCTCGCGTCATCCTTCTTAATGACATTTAAAAATAACAAAACAGAGCAATATGTACCACGATAATGATTTCTCAAATGAAGAATGCCCTTGCAGAACTTAAACTGCAGCTGTTGAGAGAGCTTGTGTCAAATGTTGTGTTCAATTTTTACATTACTTTCATTATCCACCAGAAACAGATAAAATATTAAACATACAAACAGCATGTTAAGGATATATAAAACCGAAAATGATGCAAAGGCACAACAGCTCTTGGCAGCATCGATCAACAAGAGAAAAAAGACAAGTTAATGTTTTAGATAAGGAACCTTTATATCAAATTCTGGATGTAGAGTCCATCTTTTCTCTCCTCTGCTCCTGACAGAGCCACTCCGTGTTTCAACATTTTCCCCATTAATAAATCGCAGGGGCGAGACTGATCTCGAATGGGAACATTTATGAGCATTTTTATGTCTGCAGTTAAGCCTGGATGTGGTGGAAAAGCCTCTGTGATGTTCCAGTAGCTCAGCACCCGCCCCCATTATTCCGCGCACACAAAAAATGTAGCCTTCTCCAGCAGCTCTGGAGACCCAAACATGATTAATTCCAAATCATACAAGAAGATTGCCGGTTAAGAATCATCATCCACAGAGATGCTAATACCCATCCTACGCCACTGCAGCAGTCACTTCCCTTTATAAACAGTGCTTTCACTACTCCATCAGGAGGTCTACTACATACATTGATCAGGACCCAGGAGAAGTACTTCCCAATATCAATCCTAAGGACGACCTTTGAGACCTGTCCTTTCCAAGCACAAAGGCACCAGTCTCTCCAAGTCTTCCCTTAGAACACTGGGGAGTAACAATGGGATCGTCCTCTGTACAGTCTCCGGCACTTTTAACATTTAACAGTTTGCAAACAAATGATATGGCAGCCAAGGAGGGCAACATCTGAAGCTTAACTTTATTCATTAACCCATGAAAAGTGAAGACTTTCACACATTACGGTCATGCAGTGATACAAGATGGCCAATCTTATTAGTAACACAATGATGCAAACAGGGCCATTTCCCTGTAGCGTGCAGCGCTATTATACTAACTTTTATTTCGCAACAGGAGATGCTGACCATATTTCTATGCGACACAAGTCAATCAAGTTACTGGGGCCTACTTGCTCCCGCAGAGCCTGTGCCATACAAGTCAGTGTTATGCAACCCACTGATGAAGCACACTACAAGCAATCAGGTAACATTGGCTCACACAGATGGCATTCCTTTGCCCCTAAGAGCTGCACAGACATCCCACGCACATTTTCCTTTGGCCGCCTGACATTTTCGTGTCTTAAAAAAACGGTGATCTCAAACGGTTGACTTTGGTACCTTATTACGAGTCTGCGTCTGTCCAACCACAATGAGGATGTTGGATGAGATAATGGAGAAGCAGAAGTTTATCAGAATAATCGACCTTTCTGATCGGATGTACCTGTGCAAACACAACAGAAGACTTGCTTTATAGTTGGAATGTGCAGAAAACAAGATTAATACATATCTCCAAAAATGAATCATCATGAAAATCGATCTGGCACAAAGTTCTGTTTTTGTAATTAGCAATTTTGTATTTAACTTAAATAACATAATGTACCCATGGCTGAAGGTACACTAAAAGTGGTGGGGTACACAACAGTTTCACAGGAACCAGGTATAAGTGATAAAAATTGTTTGTACCTTTAATCACACAATGCTAAATGCCGAACACAGCAATATGCGTGAAACAATAAACTGTTTAATAGCAAGTGATGCATTATGACTCGAACTAGCAAGTCATGTTTTATTTATCTAAATTGACTTGTGCATGCTTCTGCTTAATTGTCCTAAACTAAAGACTCTATTACTTTACCATTTGCCGCACAAGATTGATCAACTGATGATATAGATGGAACTTTTTGTTTGAAGACTTCAATTGTTCTCACTTTTAAAATAATGATGATTGGAACATCCAGGTCAGGATATATAGGCTGGAGGGATGCCAATCGTTTAGGTTTATTTATTAATGTCACAGGTAGGCTTACATTAACACCGCAATTAAGTTACTGTGAAAATCCCCTAGTCGCCACACTCCGGCACCTGTTCAGGAACCCTGAGGGAGAATTCAGCATGGCCCAAAGCATCTAACTGGCACGTCTTTCAGACTGTGGGAGGAAACCGGAGCACACGGAGGAAACCCATGCAGACACGGGGAGAACGTGCAGACTCCGCACAGACAGTGACCCAAGCCAGGAATCGAACCTGTGTCCCTGGTGCTGTGAGGCAGCAGTGCTAACCACTATGCAGAGAGGTGAAGTAAACTTTGTAGGTCACTAGAGAGGCTCAACTGTCAGAGAGGGAGCCCGAACTTCAGTAATGAAAGCCTGATTCTGTCAATCCCCAGTTATTGGTCCTAATGACAGTAATCTACACAGTCCCCTAAAAATACTCTCTGAAACTCATGGTAAATATCCCAAGATGTTGTCATAGTGGTAACATCATTGGACTAGTAATGAGGAGACCTTCTGGGAACATGGGTTCAAATATCACCAAACAGCGAATGGAATTTAAATTCAAACAAACTTGAAAGGTAGTCTGAGCAATGGAATCTATCATCGATGGTCATAAAAACTCTCTGGTTCAATATGATCCTTACCTGGTCTGGCTTACATGTGACTTCAGACTCAGAGCAACATGGTCGACTTTCAGGGATGGGCAATAAATGCCAACCTCGCCAGCTATGCTCACGTCCCATGAATAAATAAATAAGACCTCTCTCATTTTAACATTCAACCCAAGTCCAGAATTCACCAGTTGCAAGCACTCCAGGGTTGGTCGCACAGTGGTTGGTACCGGTTCTGCACAGTGCCAGAGACCCAGGTTCAATTCCTGCCTTGGGTAACTGTCTGTGTGAATTACTTTCTCCCCGTTTCTGCGTGGGTTTCTTCCGGGTGCTCCAGTTTCCTCCCACACTCCAAAGATATGCAGGTTAGGTGGATTGGCCATGCTAAATTGCCCCTTACTGTCCCAAGATGTGTAGGTTAGGTGGATTGGCAATGATCAGAGAGTTGGTGCAGACCTAATGGACCAAATAGCCTCCTTCTGCACTGCAGGGATTCTATGATTCCATGAAATAGCTTGACAATGCAATCAGTAATGGGTGGCACAATGGCACAGTGGTTAGCCACAGCAGTTAGCACTGCTGCCTCATAGCTCCAGGAACCTGGGTTCAATTCCTAGCTTGGGTCACAGTTTGTGTGAAGTTTGCAGTTCTCCCTGTGTCTGCGTGAGTTTCCTCCGGGTGCTCCGGTTTCCACCCATAGTCCAAAGATGTGCGGGTTAGGTGCACTGGCCATGCTAAATTGCCCCTTAGTGTCCTGGGATGCATAAATTAGAGGGATTAGCTGGGTAAATATGTGGGGTTATGGGGATAAGGCCTAGTGCAGACTCAATGGGCTGAATGGCCTCCTTCTGCATAAGAACATAAGAAATAGGAGCAGGAGTAGGCCATCTAGCCCCTCGAGGTTGCCCCGTCATTCAATAAGATCATGGCTGATCTGATAGTGGTTTAGTTCCACTTACCCACCCGCTCCCCATAACCCTTAATTCCCTTATTGATCAGAAATCTATCTACCTGTGACTTAAACATATTTAACGAGGTAGTCTCCACTGCTTCAATGGGCAGAGAATTCCAGAGATTCACTACCCTCTGAGAGAAGAAGTTCCTCCTCAACTCTGTTCTAAACTGACACCCCCTTATTTTGAGGCTGTGTCCTCTAGTTCTTGTTTCCTTTCTAAGTGGAAAGAATCTCTCTGCCTCTACCCTATCCAGCCCCTTCATTATCTTATATGTCTCTATAAGATCTCCCCTCAGCCTTCTAAACTCCAACGAGTAGAGGCCCAATCTACTCAATCTCTCCTCGTAAGCTAACCCCCTCATCTCCGGTATCAACCTGGTGAACCTTCTCTGTACTCCCTCCAAGGCCAATATATCCTTCCGCAAATAAGGGGACCAAAATTGCACACAGTACTCTAGTTGCGGCTTCACCAGTACCTTGTACAATTGCAGCAAGACCTCCCTGCTTTTATACTCCATCCCCTTCGCGATGAAGGCCAACATTCCATTTGCCTTCTTGATCACCTGCTGCACCTGCAAACTGAGTTTTTGTGATTCATGCACAAGGACTCCCAGGTCCCTCTGCACAGTAGCATGTTGTAATTTTTCACCGTTTAAATAATAGTCCATTTTACTATTATTCCTTCCAAAGTGGATAACCTCACACTTGTCAACGTTATACTCCATCTGCCAGATCCCCGCCTACTCACTTAGCCTATCCAAATCTCTCTGCAGACTTTCCACATCCTCCACGCAATTCGCTTTCCCACTCATCTTTGTGTCATCCGCAAATTTTGTTACCCTACACTCGGTCCCCTCCTCGAGATCGTCGATGTATATGGTTAACAGTTGAGGCCCCAGCACTGATCCCTGCGGCTCGCCACTAGTCACCAACTGCCAACCAGAAAAGCACCCATTTATTCCAGCTCTCTGCTTCCTATTAGATAGCCAATCCTCAATCCACGCTAACACTTTACCCCCAACTCCGTGTACCCTAATCTTCTGCAGCAACCTTTTGTGAGGCACCTTATCGAACGCCTTCTGGAAATCCAAAAACCCCACATCCACCGGTTCCCCTCTGTCAACTGCACTCATTACATCTTCATAAAAATCCAGTAAATTCATCAAACATGACTTTCCCTTCATGAATCCATGCTGTGTCTGCTTGATCGAACCATTTTTTTCCAGGTGTCCTGCTATTTCTTCTTTAATGATGGATTCCAGCAATTTCCCAACTACGGACGTTAAGCTAACTGGCCTGTAGTTACCCGCCTTTTGTCTACCTCCTTTTTTAAACAGCGGCGTCACATTAGCTGTTTTCCAATCAGCCGGCACTTCCCCAGAGTCCAGTGAATTTTGATAAATTACAACCAACGCATCTGCTATTACTTCTGCCATTCCTTTCAGTACCCTGGGATGCATTCCATTCCTGGGATGCACTGTAGGGATTCTATGAATCGATGAGTAATGACTGTGCAGCCATGATTAGGATTAGTGCACCCTAACAATAACTATCAGAGCTGCATGCATGAGGATCAAGTTGAATTTGAAGGTACGCACCTCCACAACACAGCGTAGACCACTGCGAGAGCGATGAGGGCCATACAGGACAGACCACAGCCTACTATCAGAGTGACTGAAGGCATGTCAGCATTCTCCATATTCTGCAGAGGAAAACCAGAGACAGTTTAACAACACAACAAAACCACATCTCATCACAATCAACTATTTATTCCTTTTACACAGCAAGATGTCTTCAATGCAAAGACCTGAAAGTAATGAAGCTAACAGCAAAACTGGTGGAGATTAAAAAATATCTTTGGCTTCTTCAGAAGATGTTGCAAGACCTCTTCCACCAAGAAGGACAAGCATGGCGAATGCATTGGAACAACACCATCTGCAAGTGCTCCCTCCAAGTTGCATGCTATCCTAAGTTGGAAATATATCGCCATTCCTTCATTGTCACTGTGTTAAAATCTTGGAACTCCCTCCCTAACAGCACTGTGTTTGTACCTCCACCTCAGAGACTGCAGCAGTTCAAGAAGGCAGCTCATCACCACCTTCTCGTGGGCAATTAGGAATGGGCAATAAATTCTGGCCTCGCCAGCGATGCCCACATCCCATAAGTGAAATGAAGAAAAACAGAGATGGCACAGTGGTGTTGTCATTGGACTAGTAATCTGGCTGCTCAGGGTAATGCTCTGGGGATCTGGGTTTGAATCCCACCATAGCAGATAGTGAAATTTGAATTCAATAAAAATCTGGAATTAATAGTCTACTGATGACCAGGAAACCATTGCCGAGTGGCAGCATGGTGGCATAGTGGTGAGCACTGCTGCCTTGCAGTGTCAGGGACCTGGGTTCAATTCCCGGTTTGGGTGACTATCCGTGCGGAGTCTGCACGTTCTCCCTGTGCCTGCGTGGATTTCCTCCGGGTACTCTGGGTTCTTTCTACAGTCTGAAAGACGTGCCGGTTAGGTGCAGTGGCCATGTTAAATTCTCCCTCAGTGTACATGAACAGGCGCCGGAGTGTGGCGACTAGGGGATTTTCACAGTAACTTCATTGCAGTGTTAATGTAAGCCTACTTGTGACTAATAAACAATCTTTAAAAAAAAAAGACTGGTAAAAACCCATCATGTCCTTTCGGGAAGGAAATCTGCCGTCCTTACCCGGTCTGGCCTACATGTGACTCCAGAGCCATGGCACTGTGGTTGACTCTGAACTGCCACTCAGCTTGAGGGTAATTAGGGATGGACAACAAATGCTGGTGTTGCCAGTGACATCCACACCCCACGAAAGAACAAAGAAAAACAATCTAGAGCACAATTGGGGCATGTATTGGATACGAGGCAACAGGAAAAAAAATAAGCAAAATGTGACTTTGGACATAACAGCTTGTTATTGGCAGAGACACAGAAAGCTAGAGATGTACCACACAAGGTAATTTATAGCATCACTCTGTTTCTTATCCACAAAATACATCAAATTTCGCTCCCATGCTTAACATTTAATTCCTACATTCTTTTAAACCGGAAATTCATTTCTTAATTGAATATTTAATTTTGTTTGGGAATAGGAGCCGTGCCATCTTAACGCTTTGATAATACAGTCCGTCACTGGGGACTGCAATACTTAGCTTCAGACCACATCTGCATACACATTATTTGAAATCAGGCCACACCAGATTAATTTGCATGATAATGTGTCAATGTTGCTGAGTGGCAGGACTGGGGATGTGCAGTTTAAGTGAGACGATGAGCATGATCTCCTCATAAGGCTTCTTGTTGTTGTGAAAGTCAGCTCCCAGACTCCTTGCTTTTGCACAAACAGAGCTGTTGCTTAATTGGCATTACTCTGTTCTGTCAATCACTCAGTCGGGATTTGAAATGCTAGCATCTACAAGCAGTGCGCTTTTCACCATATTTCATCAACTGGTAAGCGTAGCCATGGGAATGCCACCATCCCTGAAGATTGCACTACTACAACAACTTGCGTGTTCATACGGCACCTTAAATGTAGCAAAACATCCCAAGTTGTACTTATCCTGCAGACACATTTGGAATTATTAGGAGACGTGACGAAACGCTTGGTCAAAGTGAGAGGTTTTAAGAAGCGTCTTGAAGGAGGATAAAAAGGTAGAGCGATTACCAAAGCAATAGTGATGCAGTCTGAAATGGGCCATTACTCTTTTGCTCTCTGTCACAGCAGCAATGCCCTAAGGACAGCTGGTAGCATTAGCAACACTCTGAAATCCAATGGCATTTTCCTCTGCGGGTTATGAGTTGCCAATGCATACTGCAGGTAACGGCTGTTTTCTGAATCATTTATCTTCGAGG